>NC_050190.1:13424043-13641543 GCF_008315115.2 Sander lucioperca | reverse complement strand
CCTCAGTGATGTTACAGAAATTCAGATGGTTTGGATTTGCATCGGCAAGCTTTGTTGTTTTTCCTAAAGCTTGTTAAAATTTCAAGTTAACAAGGTATCATGAAGGTGTTGAAAACGATATTGCTATGGTTTCAAACTGACAAACAGCCAGGCACATTTCTATAAACGTATGTGAGGAATATTATATTTGGGGGAAATAAAAATAGATCTCTAAAGCAAGGATGGCATTTAAATAAGAAATAAGTTTAAAAGAAATCAACAGTAGTAATGGTTACACTAATAGAATAGAATAGAATAGAATAGATTCAGTGGGATGTTCTTACTGTTTGCTCCTCAGGTTATGGCACGCAAAGACATAATGTGAAGTTGAAAGAACAGTACATTTTGAAAAATACACATTTGTTTTTTTGCGGTTAAACCGACATGAGAGTGGTATACCTCTTCTCACCTAACTGGCAGTAGGAAAGTAAATAAACATATTTCTCAAAATGTCAAACTATTTCTTTAAATATCTTGCATATCTCTCTCCCAGATTCATCTAATGTTTTCTGCTTTCATCACGTTTCAAATTAAATGTAATCAGGATCAATAACTCTTCAAGTATGCTGCTCTGATTAGATTTTTCCCTTTTTAAGAGCACATCTCATTCTCAATCTTGCCTATTGTGCAGGTTTCCAGCATTTTTCTGTTTCCTATGGCCAGACTGTGGTTGCTAAGTCTGTATTTGGTCTGGATTTCTCTCCGCTTTTCATCTCTCTCAGTGAAAATATTTTGTATTTATGATCAAGAGCAGATAAAATTTACGTCTGTTTGATTTGTCTAATATTCCAGATAGGCATCTCATGTTTGTTGAAAAAAAATTTTCATTGTGATTAGCGTTATTGAGGCAGTGCTAGTTTTAGGATGATTTGCATTAGTGGGTCTTAGGACCAGTTTATTGTAGGAGTTTGTTTGGGGCTCCAGGTTTAGTTTATAGTGCCTGTTTCAGTTGTTTCCAAAATGTCAGACTTATATTTGAATTATCAGTTATTATGTAATCATACTAAAATTGGAAAATGGCATGCATTGGTTGGTGTTCTGTTAATGTAAAATAGGATCCTACAAAACCATTCATACAGGGCAGCTATAGGACGCCCCATCTGGTGTTGCCATGTTGGCAGAGTGGACTTTATACTTCAATTCTACAAATGGTAGAGGTTTATTTGATGAAAGGAAATAAATAATATTTATATTTAATATATAAATATGTAAAATTAAACTCTTGAAACTTAAAGATACCTGAGGTCTTTATTTTGTCTCTTAATGTGCAGGGTATGTTCTAGTGCAGCGTTTCCTAGGATGAATGAAAATCTGGTTATAATACAATCACACTCACAATACTCTCCTTATTGTAAGACTGGTCTAAAAAAAGTTCCTTTTCATCCAGTCATCAACATGTTTCTCCAGCAGCAATACCTATTGAGGTCTTTTTGGTAGGATAATGGGTTTCCTTTCTAAGATGAAGAGAGAGACACAGAGCATGGGAATACAATTGATCTGGTATCTCACTTAGCACTGGGGCCCTCGGCCCTGGGAACACTCTCGACTGGCTTGGCCACAAGGAATGTGCTGCCACGGCGCTTAGACGCTTGGCCCCGAATTAAAGAGGGGCGTACATATCCAACAGCAGCATCTCTCCTGAGATATCCACTGCTTTAGCTATCAGTGGTAGATTGGATGAGCAGACACAGGCCCGGGGGGTGGAGGGGAGAGAGAACGGAGAAAAGGAGGAAGTTAGGGACCAGTGTTAAATAAGGAGAAGGGTGAAAACAGTGAGCCAAAAAATTAGTGAAGCCCTTTTTGGATATTACAGTATCCTTCTGTAAAAGTTACAGTTTACTACACTGATTAGAGTTAAGCTGTGGTTCAGCTCTTGAAGACATCTTTACAATTCTCAATAAATCTGCTGTATTTTAGTGCAGTTTTCCTTGGTATGCTCCAGACTGACTGATTGACTGTCTCCTTCAGGTATGGAAGCAGACTATGACGATCAGAGCCGTGTGAAAAAACAAAAGGAGCAGCTCTACCCCCACCTTATCCTCATGATGCTCCCTCCCCACAGGCTGGATGCCCAATCCTCCTCCCGCAGGCGTAAGCGGGCACTTGACACCAATTACTGCTTCAAGTAAGGCCATGGAAAATGTAATGCACTGCTTGGACTATAGTCTTTAACTTTGTTGAATAATTTCTCTGTCAGTTGTTTTGAGATTTGAACACTGGGCTAGGTAAAATATTGCAAATGGGGTATTGTCGAGTAGTACACCAGCCAAGGCAACATGAAATGGAAATATATCAGCTGTCACGTCTCAAAAAGATGGCTGGGAAGAAGAGTACATGGGCACAGAATAAGCTTGTTAATCACCTAGACGAGCATGACAGAGGTATTAGCTAATACAAGTCGGGATCTGTCCCAGTACTAGCAAACACCACCTCCTCTTACACGCTGTCTGCTCAGCTCTGGATTTCCTCTGTCAGGCTGACAGGCAGCACCAGAGACACCTGGGCTGACTCCAAGAGGGAAAATAAGGGCACACCTTAGAGTGGAATTCCTAAACTTCACTCTCATCTCTGGCTGTGTGCCCGTGGGGAGGAAAATGTATACAACTCTTAAAATTGTGTGTCATCTGTGAAATGAAGTGAGTGTAATCCTCTCTGTCCTCTCATGTCTGCAGCAATTATGAGGAGAACTGCTGTGTGCGACCACTATATATTAATTTCCGGCAGGATTTGGGCTGGAGGTGGATTCATCAGCCTGAAGGGTACTATGCCAACTTCTGCTCTGGTCCCTGTCCTTACCTACGCAGCGCAGACACCACTCACAGCTCGGTAAGACAAAGTGCCACAACACATGATAGTGTTGAATCTGTTTGGGGAAACGTGATTGCTGATCCCTATCTCCTTCCGCTCTTTCTTCCACAGCTGCTGAGCCTGTACAACACCTTAAACCCCGAAGCATCTGCCTCACCCTGCTGTGTTCCTCAGGACTTAGAGCCCCTCACCATCCTCTACTACGTGGGTCGCTCCCCCAAAGTCGAGCAGCTCTCCAACATGGTTGTCAAGTCCTGCAAGTGCAGCTAAACTTCAGGGCTTCGGGGCCCGGCTAGAGACGTGGGATGTGATGGCTCCCAGCACTACTCAGGAGCGGGTATGAGGGGTTAAAGGGGGCGCGGTACACTTTGCCCTCCACGAGTACCTATAACCCCTGCCTCAGCCTTGCCCGAGCTCTCTCTTTCACGAAAAAACTAAAATGCATTCCACACCCAATCATCGGCAGCATTTACCAGGAAGACTTGTCAAACACCACTTCACTAACGGCACTCTGAACCCATCAGACCTCCTCAGCAACCACCTTCTTGACATCAGTGTTTCTCTTTTTTTTTTTCTTCATATTTCAGCATTTTGAACAGCTTGTACCTCATAGTTAAATAACAAGAGGAACAGAACAATAATTGCCTTTCAATGACCACTGCATTCTTACGGACATAAAATAATTGCAGTCAAAAAGAGAAAATGACTGAGAATGCAGACTTAACTCAGCATAATAGGAATACATCAAAGAGGGTGAAACAAAAAAAAATATTGTTTGTTGAGAGCAAACACATCCCTCAGCTCTGACGCACAGGACACCTTCGAATGTCTGAGCTGGAAACCGACGCTGTGCACGCCACAGCTCCCTACACTGTTTGTTTAGGATTAAAATGCTGTTGAATTAAAATGACCTTAGGACAAAAAAAAACATGCTGGAAACCAACCTTTATTTTAAAGTAGTATTTCCATGGTTATGTTTACCTCTGTAATACAACAGGATGGTGATTCCAGGGATCGTTTTGTTTTGAAGTGAAGCCTTTCTGTTGTATGAGACGACGTATGTCACTAAGTGAACACTTAACTAGATCACTACCTGTAAATGTTTTTCTTATTACTCTTGGAAACACTTTTTTTTTAATTAAAAATGGACAGTTGGATAGAATTGTTCTAATTCCATTATTGTTGGAGTTTTTTGTTTGCAAGTATTTTAGAGCACTTTATTTTAAAGGGTAATAGGCTAAATTTGACCAAAGTGAAGAAATCAAAGTCCAGTGAGGGACAACCTCCAGTGTGCAGCATGTGTGGTGAACAAATACATTTACTGACATGATCAGCATGTTTTAATGTTTTTCAATGCTGTTTGATACAGACTGACAAGATGATTCCGAAAAATATTACATTTCCATGCATGTGTGTTGTAAACAATCAGCGACTAAACAGATGAAATGATCAGACTGTAAACAACTTTATATCACCACAGGAGAATATACACATTGATTTCAGATTCTACTGTTGGATTTTAGTAACACAGCATGCACTGGTATACTGTAGTAAAGGAAATCCATGACATTAAGTTTAACATCAATCACAAAAAAAAAAAAAATCCAATATCATCAAGTGTATTAAAACCAGTTCTGTTGTACTGCATTGAAAACTACAATCTGTGCAAAACCACTCTGATGATAATCATCAGTTGATATGACAATAACATGCATGACATTTAAATATTCTGACAAAGTCATCATAAACATATGCTGAATCTATTGATATATAACAGAGATGTTTGATTCTATTAACACGCCCTGAGTTAACTGTCTATATGGTCCCGAGTTACAGAATATCTATAAGGATATTGGTCTGCTAGTGCAGCATTAACCTTCATTGTAGGCTGTGCATAACCACATTTTCTATTTATGTTATGCTTTGAGCTACAGAAACGGCCAAAAAGGCCTTTTGGTGGACAATGTCCATTAAATAAATACTGATGCAATAATTTACTTATTAAACCAAAAATATTAAATTTGGTCCATCCAAGGAAAACAACAAGAATAATCACAAGCCCACTCTATTCTTGATATAAAACCTAAACATCCCAGCAACAGTATTACATCATCTGTGTAAACAGGGAACAAGGCATTAACCAATTGTATTTAAGCTCCTTTTTTAAGCCTACAAGCAAAGGATGCTATACTTGAACACATCCTTAGGCATTGACCATAGAGTACCATTTGGCAACAACTTGGTTTGGTGTCTAATGCAAGAAGACACTCATGAAAGAAACTTCTCTGCATGCTTGTCTGTTTGTATAACCTTTTAGTAAGATAAAATCTACATGAATGTCTAGTGGTGCACATGATACTGCATGAGCAAAAAAATAAAAAGTTGAATCTTGCAGTTAAAATGCCACTGGGGCATTGAAGAACCATCTGCTGAAGGCTATCTGTCAGTGAAATCTTTCTGTGGCATCAGTAGCATGGAGAGAATGAGGGCGGACAACTGTTGGGATATAGACTGAGTGTAGCCAAGAGGGGGTGAGGGGAGGGGGGCAAGGAGCTGAAAAGACCAATTGATGTTGAGCTGAGCAAACAAAATCCCAACCTGCGTCAAAGCTGGGCATTCCTGTCCTTGTAGACTATCCTCTTACATGTCTGTGGCTCTATCGTAGAGAAATTAATAGGACCCTGTTCGATGTCTGGCATGCTTTCATCTGCTGCTGTTGTCCTTTCCCAGAATACACCTCTCTGAGGATGTAGTTACATGCAGAGACACCTGTCAGGCCAGCAGAGGGGTAGGACGTGCCTCTGGTCGCTTTCATGTCATCTGTGAGTGGGCTCCTGGCCCTGGAACAGCTTGGGGTGAACAGAAAGACCTGGGAAGCAACAGATGAAAGTCAAATTATTAAAAAGAGGGACACCATGTGCACAAACAGAAATGTTAAGGTCAAACCTGAGTTTTACTTTAAAGGAGTACACTAAAACCCTCCCCCTCAACGTCTTGTTGATCTTTTGAATTTTGCTTGGTCAAGCCAAGCAGACCAGCGGATCTGCTCGGCCATCTCAGTGCTTAGCCCTCTCAGCCCCCTCGCTCCTCATCCTATCGGCTGGCTCACGGCCAGGCGTCCAGTAGAAAAGGCATTCCAAGTACAGTTAGAGCTGCCGTGTTTGTGCTCCCAAACAGTATTCCCTTTCATTCCCTCTCTGCACACTCTGTTTATGTTGGTGCTCTTTTACACCATGGGGCCTGACTGAGCAGGAAAACGAAAACATCTCCCTGACTTCCAATCCGATGACATGACCGCTGGAAGAAGCTTCCTCCATCTCAGCAAAAGAAAGATAAAGAGACAGTAGTGTCTCCAACATGTCCCACTCCAAGTGACACTTGGAAATGTTGGAAAGAAAAAGGTCTGGAAGGTGGAACAGAATAACAGTATTATCAGTTATCTACCATAATTATTCAACAGTTTGGATCTTTGTGTAATAATCAAAAAGGCGTATCAGTGATTGCCTCGAATCAAACATCCAATAACTTCCATAATACATCTGTAAAGGGGTTGACAGCCAATAACCATGTTCCTTTCCCAACAGGGCACCACACTCTTATTTTGATAGAGAGAGAGGCCTAAGTAATCCGCCCTGACATGATCAGACTCCCATTAAAATGGCACAAGTGCAGCATTCATTTTCTTCTCAAACTGAAGCAATACAGCTCCCCAGTCACCAGCTAGGGAGTACTGAGTACTTCAAGATAGGGTCAAGGGAAGCATTGTAAAACACATGTGGTCGATATAATCTAGGTTTGTAAGCTTTGGTAGATCCTCATCGAAACCCTCCCTTCATCTCATGTCAAAAATTACCAGAGAATAAGTGGGGAAGGAAAAGGGGGAATAATGGTGAGTGAGCAGGAAAACCTTTCAGAGGATAAAGGGAGAGTTGAGTTGAGTATGAGCAAAGAGAGGAAGAGATTAAGAGAGCGCACAAGAGAGAGATAAAGGGAGAGTGTGATTAATGACGGTTGACAGCTGATCATAGAGAATGCTCTCCATTTGGACTCGCTCTAACTCCCTGTCAGAGTCAATCAGGGGAGCTCAGTCATCTTGCTACAAAAGGTACACTGGGAAGGCAGAGAGACCTGACACACTCCTAAGCTCCACAAAGGCTGTTCCCCCTCTAATAACACCTCCCTCCACAACACCACACTGAGTCTCTGTTCAACTCCCAGTCCCATTCTAAATGCATGGTTTAACCTGCCTTGATAACTGGTATTGGTACTGGGAGACTTTTTTTTTTTTTAAAGTCAAGAGTGAGGCATCTCCCCCACCCTTTGCGCCCTGGACAACGGAAAAAATGCATTCATGAAATTCAGAAGCTTCTCCCAACGGATCCAGTTACAGTAATTGATGAGTTTATAAGATGTTTGTTCACTTAAGCCAGCCTTCATAGTTTTGAGGGGAAGAGGGAGAATAAAAAGAAATGTTCTGGTCACAGACACACTGGGGAAGAGAGAGACTGCATAGTGCACAGCTACTGTGTTTTTCCGACAAGCTGATTTCTGGGTCGGCTGGACTGTGCCACTCACATGATGTGATGAATGGTATGATTTGCTAATGCTAATGTATAGTCGGTCTATGGAAAAAGCTCTTGATCAGGCAAACAGATGTGTGCATCAGCGCTTAATATCACTGTTACTGCAATAAGCTCAACACTTTGCTCAGGATGGAAAGAGTTGTGGAAATAGGGCAGGATGACAGGGGCACACGTGAGTGCATTACTCATAATAAATTTAGCAAAGACTTACAAAGACATTTTTCATTCTCTTGGTGTAATTTCGGGGGTACAACTGGACGGCCTTTTTGGCGGACAGACAGTAATTACGACTGCGTAGGAATGACCAACAGATGGGAATTCCCGAACTGTTCCCATCACTGGATCTCATAACAAAAGAAAGATGTCATCACTGTAATGCCTCTTTATCCTTCAGCAGTAATCTGACCTCTAGTCCTGGACACATACAGACAATATGATCAAATAGCAAATTACAGAGAGTTTGTTTATGCCCATTCAGATCTGGCTGCTTCAACTCTACTTGCCATAAACTCTAAAGAGAGTTATTAAGTCATTGTAATATAATACAGTAAAACCTCACTTGTACTCTTTTAACAATAATGTAATTAAAGTTTGTACACTATTTATCATTATGTCAATATAGTTATGCTTTACAGTGTGCAAAATGCATTTACACATCCTGCACACCACTATGCGAGCAGGAGCTGGCTAAAAATATCCAGGGGTGTTTATCAGTTCTCCATGGGGAATGTCCACTATGCCTGGCTGTAATCACGGACACTGGCATAGAGAGGGCATAACTTCCCGCCTGCCCGAGGACGTCAGCACCAACAGGCCAAGTTACAGCACGGTACTAAGCGTGTGTAGAACTGCAGCACCCACCTGTTTTACCACAGATAGCTGTTTTACCACAGATAGCTTCGTAGACCACATGCTGACCGCTGGACACACTTCCACTGGCTGAACTCTCTGCGGACGTCTGCCTGTTAATAAAGAGACGCTAAGAGTCAGCGAAAAAGATCATTCAAGCGGCTATAGAACTGTATCTGAAAAGCAATGCTTATCTCCACAAGCTGAGTCAAAGCTATGAATTTATCCTAGAGCATTTTCCCTCTTAGAGCTGAATATCTAAATAAATAAATAGCTGAAAACTCTGTGTGTGTGTGTGTGTGTGTGTGTGTGTGTGTGTGTGTGTGCAGTCAGTGTGGAGGCTAGTGGGGGTTAAGTGTTTGCTGAGTGCCTCTCATGAGCTATTGTGACAAGAAGGGGGTAAATTCCTGCTCCTTGTCCTGGGTAAGGTGATTTTCACAAGAATATTGTGGTGATTGCTGACTATGTGGACCTGCAGGCAACGGCTACAGACACAGAAGGCGTATACATAGTCTTTCTTATAGGGCGAATAGTCAGTACAGTTGTGAGAACTTATCTCACAGGGCTTTATACAGGAGTCTGGAGATCGTAGACAGGGAATTACATGGCCCTTTTCACATAATCAGACAGCAAATACAGTGTTTTCAAAGAATAAACCATTATAAGAACTGGCGAAGCGTCAAGCAGGAGCAGACCCGTCTGTAACCTATACATTAAATCTGTATAGGGGGAACAATAAATAAAGCTTAGCTGGCATTAACCTCTCACCCCATAACAGCAGCTTGCCAAAGGAGCATTAACAAGGTAATGAGGGTACACACTGCCTCCTTGTAAGGGACTGCACAGTTGTTCTTTCATACCATTACACAACCACAAATAGAACTGGCCAACTTTTGTGTGGCATACGTCGACAGGAAGCAACCCCTTTCATATTGAAAGGGGGAAAAAACTTGACCTCTGGGTTCTTCACATCACTTTCTTTGTCAACAGTCTCTCAATCTGTCACTTCAAGAGTCAGGCAGCAGCCAAACACTGTAAGTAAGAACAAAATATGAACTTACAATATGCACAGATGAAATATAAGCCTAAAGTTGATTATTTTACACTACTCACAGAGAGCTGAAGTCATTGTGTAAACATAGCTGATGTGCAGTTTTACTTTTTTGTGCATTCAGGTAGCTAGCATGTCTTAATGTTATGCCGATTGACCAAAGGGGATAAAGTTTAACCATAAACACACTTTTGGCAGCTTCTGTGTGTATACAGTATCCTGTGAAAATAACTACTGTTGTGGCTGATTAATAGGGAGTGAAAGCAGCAGCAAGGCTGACATTAATGGTGCTGCTGTAATTGTCACCCTATTAGTAATGCCACACGACAGCCCGGGTTTCCGTAGTTTTAGCTGCGTCTGGCCAAACCTTACAAACAAAATACCAAACAGGCTCATTTATTTGTCTTACAAATTGCTCCTTTCAAAGCCTTCACTGAAGTCATACCACTTTGAGTCCTTGCAGCCCCTCGAGTTGGCAGCTGTGGTATGTTGATAGACCAGAGAGCCCTGCCCTGCTAAGTAGATACCAACATGAAGCACATTTGCTTCAAACAAGTGTACTGCATGTTTGCTGAGCTCAGAAATCAAATGCACTGCCACCTTTGGCAAGGTCTATCTAGCTTCTTTTAAACTTCAATTAAAAACTGAATGCTGACTTGTCACTCAGTCCAAGTCAGCAGATTCAGACAAAGTTGATTGAGGATTTTGTCTCCAAACAGAGGAAATAATTTGGCTGCATAGACAGAAATCTTCACTCCACTTTCTTTCCTAAACAAGACCAAAAACCAAATGTGATTCTGATAAATAGATTCAGCTCACAACTGTCAGTTCAGTGATCATCAGTGGTGTATTACTCATGGGAAAACCAGGCGAGGCCAGCGCTGGTAAATTTGTATCAAGCAACAGTTTTACAATTCAACAGCTGGCTAGAGGAAGGTGTTTGAAGGGCTGGATAACCTTGAACTGTCTAAATACACCCAGCACAGTGATTCTATTATAGGTTGGAGGAGCTTGGGCCTACAATGGGATGCATTTCAGATGTGCCTCAATAACAGAGGTATTGAGTTGCCCCTAAAAATGAGCGCTGGAAATAAAAGGAAGCAACTTATTATCCCCCCATTTTCTGCAAACAATCATCTCCTTTCTCCTGGACAGAGTTGACTTTCCTCTGTCATTCTTACTTTTCCCCTCTCTTTATTCTTTCTTTTCATTGTTTCCATCGGTGCATTTTTGGTACTGAAGCTTCCGTTTTTCCCACACTCTCCCCTGTCACACTGGTCGACCACAAAAATGCAGGACAGAGGAGAGTGTGAGGGGGCTCTGGAATTCCACATGCAGAGGGTAAACACAGCAACTGCCAGGAAGACACACACACATACAGACACACACACACACACACACACACACACACTCACACACACACACACACACACACACAGGAGCAAACACAGCACCTACCCGGCTGCCCTAACCTATTCTACAACCCCTGTGCTGCACCCCTGCCCTCTTAACTCTTCACTTGCTATGTACAGTTTGTACAGAAAGATGACTGTATGAATGTAACACGTCAGCAGAGAGAGGGCTTCGCTCAGCGCTTCCTGCTACTCTCAAACTCTACTGCTTAGAGTGTCAGCAATAAATGAATTAAGTCTCACATAATGGACAGTTAGATTGTTGACAACTCAGTAGGCTTCACTCATATACAATAGAAACCTTCCCTCTTACGCATTAGAGTGTGAAGCGCCTTTCACCACTACAACAGTGTGCTTTAAACAAACAATCAGTCCTGATCACAAAGGTTTACTGTTGTTGTGTAATTTGGCCAGATGTTGCAGTAATAAAGTCATAAAGTACGTGAGGGAAATAGCTGGCAGTTCAGCCCTGTTTCACTGCTTTCCTTTTATTTTTCCTTCTGTACTCTTCAGCTTATCTCCAAACCAAACAGGAATTAAACGGCGCACGGAGCCCGGGGCCCTTCCACTGAACCACGTTCTGTTTACGGTTCAGGCAGAAATCAGGCCTGTGATGAGGTTGTTTACTGAACAGGCAGATACACCCTGCGGCCAAAAGATTGGGAGCACTCCACTACATACATATTCTTACTCTCATTAGCATTAGCCATGTCCTCTTGAACTCATCGATTCCATGCACTTTGTCTCAATCCACAAGCAGCAGCCAATCAATGCCATCCCTACTGCAATCACTTAATGAGCTATAAATTGCATGGTGACTTTGTTAAACTCTCAGGTTTACTGGATTTAACTGGCATCAGGAGTCAGAAAAAAGTAAATCAGAAGTAAATGCATTCAGTTGGAAAGCTGGTCTTACTTTGTGAGGCGCTTTGTTGCTGTTTTCCTGATCTGTCCCTCTCTGGCAATGCTTGGTGGCTTTGGGGCGAGAACAGGACTAACACAGGTTGGGATGTGGCTGTGGCTGTGGCTGTGGCCATGACTGTGATTGGGCCGAACATGAAAGCTGGAGAGAAGGCAGCTGGATGAGTTTGTGGGAGCATGCATGTGTGGAGTACCTGTCTGGTCTGGAAATTGAGCCTAAAAAACAAGAAAGACAATTGTTATTCAAGGTCAGTGTCATTGAGATGGTAAAAAAAACTTTTTCAGATCAGTTTGTAATGATTGCCTTAATTGTAGTTTAACCTTTATGGGCAGTCAGTATAAGGCTGTCAGTACAGTAAGAGCAGCTACTAACAATGACTACTCACTGATCAACCATTATTCATCACAATGGGACAAAGCACTGCATAGATCAGCTAACTTCCACCTTATGCATCTTTGCTGTCAGCTTCATTCACAATTAACAAACAAACAGTTTGAGGTATCGGACATCTGTTGGATAAAAATTAATAATAAAGTATTAAAGGCAACAGACGTTACTTGTTAAACAAAGATAAAGACTGGATCAACTTCTCTGATATTGTGATAAACATATTTGATAATGGCTAGGTATGGTTTACTCGCAACTAAGTTGAACTGTTGTGTTTTTGACAAAACTCAAAATTGAATTCAAATTAACGGTCTGCAACTGACCAGTGTACATTACTTTAACTCATGTTAACTCAACAAAGGATAAGGATAAGTTGCAGGCCAGAAAATAACTTTGACCAAAGTTGGTGGAGCCAGAGGGATTACTGAAGTGATCCCAAAAATACGTGCCGGTATTTCTTGGACCCCTGCGGATGTTTTGAAATACAACTTTTTTTTCTTTTCTTTTTACAACAATAGAGATGCATCCATTACAGAGAAATGTCTACAATAGCAATTCCAGCACCGTTAGAGCTAGGTCCCTAAAAGATTGTCCCAGTAAGCCTGTTACTACCACTTCTACTGTACTATAGATATATTTTCAATACGTTGATATTAAAGGTAAGATAATAAAGATCGGGGAAGCTGTGGCTCGTGGTGTTCAATCCTAGGACCAATATATTAATATATGGAAATAAATGAATAAATGCCATACATCTGTGGTTGATTGTAAGCTGATGATAGCTGTTAGATACTTTGAAATCTACTTGGTCAAGAAATGTTAAAATGTAATACATGACAGGCAGACTTTCATTACACCCTATGTAAGACTGAATCTACAGGGTTTTATCTGCCTCAAATAGTAAACCTGCTCATAAAACAATTCTTAAAATCCCCTGTAACAGAGTCTTAAATAATGGTCAGGTGTCAGCTGTAAGAAAATGTAATGCACAGCCATGATTCAATTAAGAATTTAAGTGAATATAACTTTAATTATTATGATCTCCCAAAGCATTTTTAAGGTAATGTAAACATCGGACAAAATAGGTTTCATTTTTAACAAAAAACGTTTAATTTACCATATTCTTACCAAGTTTTAGTATTTAGAAGGAAGGCATGTGTTTAAAATAAAAACGGAATATTTTATTTGTTTTTGAGAATGGCATAGGTATTCAGAATTAAGTCAAAATTCATAGATATGGTTGTTTTGAATCAGGATATTCTCAATGTATAAGTGCCAATATTTTCCTTATGTATATAAATATATGTGTCATTGTCCCTGTATTGTGGATATTTTTGAAAGGATGTTACAATATGTATGTACTAAAAAATTTAAATCAAACTCAATTCCAAAAGAGGAATAAGGAAGTGCAATCACATTTGGAATGGGTAAGTCATAGGAATAAAAGTCTCTGATCATTTAGGTGAAATATCAAAGTGCTTGACATGAATTAGCGCAAATATTAATGAAATGCCATCCAGTATCAAAACAAGAACCTTTTTTGCAGTTGGCTGCACTGAAAAGCAAATTCTTCACATTATTTATTTGTTTGTACAATATCTCTTCAAAGGCTTAGGAAGGGGGGAAATACTGTTTTCTTTCTAAAATAATATTTTACAGCCATATTTCACTCTGTCCTTGTAGTGCTGGGGAATGCTTTGCATACATTCCTTCCACATCTCATGTCCATGCTATTTTCTCTGCAGCTTTATACGGCTATCTAACAAGCTAATGGTTTTCCAGCTTCACAGTGCTGCCGCTCAAAAGGCGACAGTGTGACAGGGAATATCTGATGTAATTTGTGTGTTGATAAATGAGAAGCTAAGTTTCCAGGTTGCAAGGCCTATGGCCGCAATTCAGTTTGAGCGGGACCAGTAAGGCCACCTTTCTTTGGTTGCCAGGTGGCACAGAGCCAAGCCTGTGGAGGAGCCGTGCAGTCTGCACCCAGTAACTGGAACGTGGACTCTTGCGCCCGGAACAGCCCCCTGTCTCTTTCTCTTCTCACAGAAGTACACACTCATACACATACATGTACATTAGCACTGACACTAGATGAAGCACTTCCTTTTGTGTCTTCAGTTGATCCAAAATGATCAATTAATTTTCCCGGGCGCCTGGGTAGCTCACCTGGTAGAGCAGGCGCCCATGTATAGAGGTTTACTCCTCCATGCAGCGGCCGCAGGTTCGACTCCACCCTGCGGCCCTTTGCTGCATGTCATTCCCCCTCTATCTCCCCTTTCATGTCTTCAGCCCCAAAAATGCCCCAAAAAATTATCTAAAAAAAAAAAACGTAAGGTGAGTTCAGCAATATAAAGTGCATTATTATCAAAAAGACCAAAGCCACTACTGAGTTGTCAAGTCACTGACTAATTCCTGGACCAATACACATTGCTAGGTCAGACTGGCAGAGAGACCCATGTGGGTGGAATGAATGGGTAGGGATGACAAGGATTTTAGGGAGGGATATCTGATTAAATGGTGAGACAACCATACCCCAGAGTCAGCCTTCCTATGACCTCAGTGTGTGACTGTTGAACAACAGGATGGCTCTGTTGTAAAGAACACATGCAGGAGTTTGATGGGACATGTCGGCAATAAGAGAAACTTGGTCAACTGTGTTCAGACTATAAGATGAGTGAAAAGGGGAATGGAACAGAGGGAAAGCATGGGATCACTTTCATAGAGTGTCTTGCATAAAGTTGCCAGACCTAGCCAAGAGAAATATCACCTCAATTGCATGAATTAAGGCTTAACCAAGACGATGAAAAAACAATGACGTGAGAGCAACTGCATTACTCAGGACAGATCGGAAAAAAGCGGGTGCATCCAATCATTCCACCCTGTAAGCTGTCCTATGGCACTCTCCTGTCTCAATTTCTCTCCATCCATACATGGACTCCACGGAATCCTCTGGAAAATGAATATGCTCTTCCTGTTAAGATCCTCTTTCAAAGCAACTATACAGAAAAAGAGGGGCCTTCCCTTTTTCTCTAAACATTCAAATTATGCTGCTCAAAGACCTCTATACCTCTCTAATCTCCCTCTAAAAACAGCCAAATCACATCTGTCACGGCTAGTCAGGCATGACTAAAAGGTTTTTTGTCGCTACATTACTACTGCTGAGAAAATCATATCCCAAAATGTTATTTGTGTTGTAATGGGATCACAAATGGAGCTCAAATCTGATATGAACTGTAAAGACTTCAAACTCATAATTGACTCTGTACCGGGGCCTCTCTGGTGCCCTCATGGGCAGCATTCCTTGATTCCTCACCTTCCAATATAAACCTAGCAGAGACACTTAGTCAAACAATGTAATCTTGGGGTGAGGAGTCATGTTCGGCTCTCCAGGAATGAGCTCCTGTTGAGGAGGGTATTCCCACCAAACACCATTTTGTGAAGTGGTTTGGAAAGAGTTTCTCAGAATAGCTTTGTAAATGCTAACATGAAAGCTTTCCCTTTTGATGTGGGTTTATTATACTATTTTGGACAGCACAGTGCTAAGAGAAGGAACAGACACAAATATGAGTTATAGCTCAATAGTTCTCATACACGTTCAGGTTTCATCCATGTGGTGTATATATTAAAGTAAGGCAACAAACGAAAACAAAAGGAGCTGAACAACGCATTTCTCTTAACTCTTTAACTAAATCTTAATTGAACAAAACAAAAAAGGCCTAAGAATTTTCAAGGGAACAAATATAATCAACAACAGATTCCAGTAACATGATGCCGTTGAGATTCACAGCTTCTAAACACCAGGGGCAGTAGTAAACAGGGAAATCATTTGTCCACCAAAGGACCAAGAATCAAGCCTGTGTGTCTGAAAGCAACTACCCAGCTATTGTGCACTTGAGGATTGGCAGCTCACTGTGCTCTGTAAACAGGACACTTTTAACATTAATCAGTGTAGTCAATAAAGTATCATATTTATCATGAAATATACTGGGGGGGGATCAAACAATCTCTTATATACCTGGTGTCTGCAATGGCTCTGGTCCAGAAATTGTCGAGACTGAAGTCTTTGCTGTTGCAGTTTCTGGATAGCAAACTGGAGCTGGTAGCTTCCTTGGGTGAGCTGGTAGCGCTGCTGGGGGTTCACCCCTGTCACCAAGCTATAGGCACTCTGCATCTGCCCATCCCAAAGACCCTCCTCATCTTTCAGTGGCCTGTGGCTTGGAGAGCAGAAATGAAGAGGTCAGTCAAAATTGAGAAAATCAAAATCAACAACAAAAAACACACACCGTTTTACACTTGCGACTTAATTGTACTCTAATAGAAATTGCACATCTATGAAGGTTGGATAAGCATCTATAACTCACCCTGAAGAAAAAAACAGTGTTCTTTAAAGAATAATTTGGGAAATATGCTCATTTGCTTTCTTGAGGAGAGTTAGATGTGAGGCCAGCTGCTGGTTAGCTTAGCTGAGCATAAACACTGTTAGGCAGATTTTTGTTGCCTTTGGACAGAGCCGGGCTAGCCATTTCCCTGTTTCCACTATCTATGCTAAGCTAAGATAACCGGCAGCTGGCTACAGCTTCATTTTGAGATCTTTTCATCTAACTCTCGGCAAGAAAGCAAATAAACGTATATCCCAAAATGTCTACTGTCTAATGTCAACTATTTTTTTTTTTAAAAGAAACTTTATTATTCCTCATATACAACCGTACAGTACAATTAAGTGAAATTCAATCTCTGCATTTAACCCATCCTAGCATCAGGAGCAGTGGACAGCCACATAGTGTCCGGGGAGCAACTTGGGGTTCAGTGTCTTGCTCAAGGACACTTTGACATGTGGCCAGAGGAGCCTGGGATCAAACCACCAATCTTGTGGTTGACCCACGTTGTGTGAAGCTGAGGTGTGACAATTCTACTATAGCCCAAAAATATTCTTTGTTATTAAACGACTGGTAGTTGAATACATTTTGGTGAGGGTTACTCCTATTTTAGACATAGAGGAGACAATGGAGGAAGAGGTGTGACAAAATAGCATTCTAGCATATATTGAGAGGTAGAAGTGCTAGCATA
The DNA here is from genome assembly GCF_008315115.2 of Sander lucioperca. Taxonomy (NCBI): domain Eukaryota; kingdom Metazoa; phylum Chordata; class Actinopteri; order Perciformes; family Percidae; genus Sander; species Sander lucioperca. Next base: position 13,624,425 of record NC_050190.1, on the reverse strand, counting down.
ATGTTAAAATAATTACATACAAACGTCTCAAATGAAGCTAATACTGACAGATTACCGACCCGTCCTAATAGCTATTAATTACCTGCAAAATTGCAGGCAAGATGGTACAAGCTTCAGCGGCTCAATAGTGAGCCATAATAGCACAGTATTTGCTACCATCTTTTTCTTGTCAGTTATTTTACCATACAACCACGGCAGAGATGTGGCAGTAGCTTATTAACTCTCCCTTTTCCCTCCACATGTTGAGTTGCAACACCACCGACAAAAAATAAAAAAAACAAGACAGCTCACAGCGTCCCAGTCGGTGGATGCTGGGCCCACAGAAGCCTCAAGTCAAAGTGTGCAAATCAGAGTCAAAGTAGAGGGCAAGCCTGTAGCAAACACAGGCTGAACTAAAAACCTTTCCTCTTTGCCTCAGTGCTCCCCGAGCTTCACGTTCCATTCACATCACAAAGCCACAACCTGGAAAGCAAACCTTTTGACGAGCTCCACGAGTTTGTAACTGGATTATCTGTCATTAGAACTAAGCCTGTTTCAGCCTTTTTTCCTCCTTTTTGGCCCCTGTTAAAGCAATGAGGTGAGCCTCCCCTTCAGACACGCTTAAATTGAGTCTACATTGAGTCTGGTGTACTGCTGTATATGTATCTACTTAGCCAAAAATAATGCCATAAAGAGCACAATTGGGAGCTGCGAGGAAAAATATGAAAGAGAAAAAAAGACAGAGAGATACAAGTACAGTTAAAGAAATTGGAATTCTGGGGGTCATAATCACAAAAGAAATTCTTGGAAATTCCTCCCATTACGTGCAATAACATTTGTCCATTGGTCTAGAATAAGAGGAAACACTGTAGACTTAAAATCACAATAGCTGCTATATTTTTAGAGCCAAACTACGATAAGCTCTAAAATTAGAATTCAATTAATCTTGAACAACAATACACACTGTGGGATAATAATCTTGTGTGGCTCAAGTGAAAACATAGTCCTGCCCTGTGTGGCCAAACAAACACACAAGGGATCTTAAACTCATGTGAACATTATATCCGCCCATGCATTTCTCAGTTCACGTAATGGCACATACTGTATATTGCAAAAACAACTGGTGTGACCATGGGCCAATTCAATTTTTTTTAGCTTCTGGAAACAAAGACTTGTCTGTGAACCTCACAAGGCCAGAGATTCTACAACACCAGGAGACAAAACAAGAACTCGTTCTTTGTTTACAGCAGTCATTTCCTTTAGCTTGGCTACAGTTTGCACACCGGACCACAGGGACCTTCAGTGCTACCATTTTATTAGCACAAGGTCTAAAACAGACTATTGCTCCGGTCACGAGCATGTGCTTTCCACGAGTACAATGTCGCTGTAGGGCCCCAAGGAGAAGTCTTTTCAGACAGGGCTTGTCAACACAACACCACACAAAAAACACTATAGATCCCCAAGAATTTCTAACACAGTGACCAATGAAATAGGGGGAAAAAATGAAGGAGAGAAGAACAGTTTTACATCTGAGTTTCTCATCACTAGTACAGCACATGTGTGGAGCTCCGACAACCTGGGACCTCCCTCCCTGCCGGACTGCTGCTCACTGGTGTCAGCTTACTCCCCGCTGTGCTCGCCATCCTATAATATGCTGATATGACTTGCTGTAGAACAACACAGCAGTGCCAGTTGAGCACATGTGTGGCATCAATCTAACTCAGTGTGAATGTGGGAAAATGGACAGCCTGAGATGACATCATGGCACTGTATCTCAAAGCCCTGCCTGCTCAGTGTAAACATTAATCGCCTCAAGAGTGTGAGGGTATTTCCAGCCATTACTGAGTTTTTTGTTTACCTTGTTCTATTGCATCAACCTGAAACTCAATAGAACTGTCCTTAAAATACAGAAAATGACTAGTATCTGGGGATTTGTTGTGGGAGAAGTCTAGACAGGGATGCTGATACTTTATTAAGTGCAGTGGGATCCTGAAACTACCAGAGGTCTATTGTAAAAAAAATGGTTTACAGGCTTATATATATATATATATATATATATATATATATATATATATATATATAAAAAGTAACTTTTAACATATCACTTGGCCCTGTTGTATTTGGAAGTGATGTTACAGCCGGTGATGCTGCAGCGACTTCCTGTTGTTTACATAGTTGATTGCTTTTGACTGGGAGGCACTACAGATGTATCCTCACAACCAATTTACATATTACTAGTCTTTACTAGTTAAGACATTTATCAAGTTTAATGGTGAGCAGGATTTCGTAAATCACTAGATTAAAACTAGCAAGTAGTTACTAAGAGATTACTTAGGAATGACATTATACAAAAACGTATCCTTTTGTCCTGATCTGTTAGCAACCTGAGTGTCACATTTGACAACACCGCAAAATGGGTGACATATTCTTACTAATACTGCACACTGTGGCACATGTACTGCTGTTAAGGTGTGCGCATCTGCTGAATAACATCAATCCATTTACTGGAATTTCAGTAGGTAAGGTTAGCTTAGGTTCTCCCTCCTATTACCACATCTGGCTCCAATCAATGTGAATAAAAACTTCTCTTCTTTTAAATTCAAAGGAAGAGAGACATCAAATCAATTTTGTGTGGACTTCGTCCTCCATCAAAGAAGTTTTACATTCTCACCAGAGCTTTTCTGATTAGTTGGGTTATTGGTTCAGCCAATGGGTTGTCATAAAATCCTTTGGAATGGTATGTCCTTAAGAAATTCAACCAAGTCAAACATCAATCTAACAGAGTATTGAACAGAACTAAAAATACCCTGCATAAGCAGGGTTGCGGTATTTCTCAGTTCTAGCTGTGCTGGAGTGAACGTAACACTGCAGAGGTAATAGGTTTGCGGTCATTTGTACGTGCAGCGAGAAGAAAATGGGGAGGCCATTTTTGTGGCCAGGATGCTAACGCAGCTCAAGATACATTAATAAGTGTTCACATGACTAATACATGTGGAGAAGATCAAACATGACCTGCTTCTGACTTAATACAAGACTAACTTTATCACAAACTCAAACTGCAACTGTAAAAGCAAACCAAATCATCCAAAACTAAGAATGAATAAGCCATAAATAAGATTCTACTTTGAAAAATTACCAAATTATTATGATAAGGACAACTTTTCCATCTCAAAATGTGCAGAAGTAACCAAACACAACAAACTGGTTGTTGTTTTTTGACTGTAGTCTGAATGTCTGACTGTCTGAGTGATTTAAACTGCTCACATCATTTCACAAGTACGTTGAATGGAAATCATAAACGTTTCAGGAGGTCCAACACCGGAAACGATTCCCCAGCTCACTGTGGATGTATGAAGACGTGCAGTATGGTTCAAAGCCCTCTGGTTGTCAGCATACTGGAGGCAGGCAGCGGCTCTCAGAGTGCTGATGAAGCATACCTGGTAGATCCTGGCAGCACTACTTCAAAGAGCCATGCTACTCTTTGAAACCCATCATACTTCACCCCTGTGGTTGCTTAAAGAGCCAGTGTGCTTAACAGTTTCAGTATGTTTGGCACAAACCATTGGCCCAAGTGTAGGGGGGGGGACCACAGGAAATTCTGTGTTATAAGAAACAGCGCCGAGGTGAAATCAAGGCAATTTATCCTAATATCTTATTAAAGGCATTTCACTGCAATAAGAGGTGAATGCCAAACCAAGGGCTGGGAGTACTGGGGTACAAGAGAGCTTTATGTATTGCAAGCCAGTGACAAATGGGAAGATAAAGGGAGCTGTGTATTTTCTAGAGAGATGTAAAATAAGCTTTCTAACAAAAACAACTGTATATTCCTCCTTCTATGAATTATTAAGCTGAAATGTGAAAAGCTGAAATGTAAAGCTGTACTAAAATGTATTTTGTGATGAATGAGGTGTCAAAACAATATAGGAAAAAACCAAATATAAGGGGAATGACTAAATTGAGAGAAAAAATGTATGATCCAATCAAAGCACTAGAGCTCTAAAGTTAAATGGGAGATCAAAAGGTGACTTCTGTTTCCTCAGTATTATATGTAAAACCTGCGTGAGGCTATCCATAAAATTATAAATTCTATTAAATCTCTCTTCTTGCTTTGTGGAAATAAAAACATTTTAAAAAGGGAAAAGGCCAGACATTTCTGGAATTCCATGACAGCCCGATACATAAGGAAGGGCAGGACTGGAAAAACAGAGACCAAGATCAAGGCCAAGCTGTCTGAGACATTGTAACTCACATATCAAGACAAAAATAAAAGTGGAGTAACCATAGATGCTTAACCCTCAATAAATTACACCTTTAAATAGCCACTTTAGTGTCCCGGCCTGGTACCACAGAGCATGAGCGTGTGATCATATTCTGTCCTTCTGTTTCCTTTCTTCTCTCCTCAGAGCAATGCGAGAGAGGTGAGATATGGGGTGAGGAAGGGGGGCAGGGGAGATGTCAATGGTTGCAGAGCATTGAGCAGACAGACTATGTGGGTGTTGACATAACCCCCTCAGCACTGCCTCCACCCCGCCAACGCAATGTTTTAAGCTGCCAGCATGCTTCACACACTCCCGACACTCCGCGGCCAAATCTAGTGTTACTCAGCTCCACAAAGCACTATTAAAAAGAGAATAAAATGCCCATTTCCAGGCACATATTGAACTAGCCTGCCCAAAGGAGTGTTGGCACTCCACAATCCTTTTCCAAAGACTAACAATCTTCAATCTAAAAATTCATCAGAGACCATTAAAAAAGCATTTAGATTCTATTGAGTGTGACCAAATAGGCTACTACAATATAAGTGTCTACAGTAAATACTTGTGTAAAGTTGATTACAGAGAAAATCCTCAGGACATTAATTTGGCCAAAGTGAATAATACTTGATAGGTGAACAGCTTTTCTTTCTTTCAAACCCTTCAATACAAGAATGAAAAAAGCAACTCAACTATAGTATTTGAACTCTTTAGGCCTCATGACGTATTCTGAAAAACAAGAATGGCTGTTAATGCCAACTACAATGTGTTGGTGTACATCAGTGCAGCATCTCAGACTCAAGGCTCTCAGAGGAAAAATATGCTGTTTTCCTTGGCAGTGAACCCCATTGAGACTGTAACGCTGAGACGTAACTGTAACTACTCCTTCACTGCTGCCTCAGGGGAGGGCGAATAAATAGTGCACTTGAGCACAATGGTGAAATTTGACCATAAGGAGCTCTCTGGAGCACTTATAAGGGAGCAGAGGTGTGGTGAATGCTAAATTCAAAAGTGGAGTAATAGAGAAGGAACTGTAACAATTTCCACAAAACAAAAATAGTTCAAGTCCAACTGAAATCACATTTAGTATAAATTCCAACAATTTAATATAAAACTAATATTTAAATAAAATATACATTTCAAACTGGTTTCTGTTTTTAATCAAAGGAGAATGAAGGAAAAGTATATATATACTATAGTAGAAAAATAATAATTTCAGTTGGACTTAAAGATGATGCAGAAATGACACCTTTCTCTTTCTGATATGAAAAAATACCCCAACTTTTATTCAAAGAGCAGAATATTTACAACTTATTTTCAGATGAATTATGTGTGCTCTTCAAAATTGCTGTTTCCTGTGAAAGATGCTGTTTACTTCACATGATTATGCACAGACCCTCAAAGTAAAAAAAAAAGAAAAAAAAAAGAAGAAATGGACAATAGTTACATAGATACACTTTTAAAACTTTTTCTCTCCCAATACAAATTCCAGTATTTTTTAGGTTAGGTTATCTGCCAATGCCACGTACCAATCTGATACCAGTGCTCCCACTTTCCCATCTTAGAGATACCTACAGTATATCACACAGCGCAAAACCCACTGGAATCACTTTTATACATAACATTGTTGTGGCACTAAAAACTGAGGATTGTGGAAACACTGAAACACTTTACCTAATGAGGATCAGTCACACCATGTCCGATACCCTTGACTATGCCTTTAATGTATATATTTGTATGCCTTGAATGTGTATATATATATATATATATATATATATATATATATATATACACTACTCACAAAAAGTCAGGGATATTCGGCTTTCGGGAGAAATTTCAGGATGAACCTAAAATCCACTATAACCTTTACAGGTGAACTTAATGTGACCTTCTATAAACTTTTGAATGTGTATGTCCAACAGTTCAATGTTTCAGTACTTTCTGCACAACTTGCTGTTCTCTAACTAGGAGCTTAACGGCAAAATTCACAACAGGTGTTTGATCCTAACCTGACTCCACCAGATGAATTGCTTCACATTTGCTTGGCATATCCATCCATCAGACTGATCTGCGAGTGGAAAACTGGAGCTCGCGAGATCAGGACGGTCTCACGAGGCTAGTTTGATCCATGAATCGACCAATACATATCCTGGTTCAATTAGAATTGGTATTTAAACAGTCCTCCTCATCATGCTGTTCACATTTTGACATCATGAGACCAAGACGACACCTAACAATTAATCAACAGTACCTCGCCATTGCGAGGCTTCAAACAGGATGTTCTCAGACAGAAGTGGCCACTGAGCTTAGAGTGTCACTGAGTGTCATCAGCAGGTTGCAACAGAGATACAGAGAGACTGGAAGAGTCACAGAAAGGCATAGAAGTGGACACCCATTGGCCACATCCCACACTGATGACGGATTCATTGTGAACAGTGCCCTGTGGAACCAGATGATGAATGCCACTCAACTCCAGGCACATTTAAGGGAGGTGAGAGGCACCCAAGTGTCACGTCAGACCATTCGAAACCATTTACATCAGCATGGTCTGCGTGCTAGACGACCTGCAAGGGTACCTGACCACACCACCAGGCACAGGCGTCATCGTCTTGCTGAACGAGGGACCAGTGGGCCTCAGTGCTGTTCTCTGATGAAAGTCGATTCACGTTGAGCAGAAATGATGGCCGCCAACAAGGTTGGAGATGTCAAGGAGAGCGTTATGCATCAGCCACCGTTGTCACCAGACGACCCTTTGGTGGTGGTGGTGGTGTTACAGTGTGGGCAGGTGTGTCTAGTCAATACAGAGCTGCCCTACACTTTCTGAATGGTACAGTGACAAGCCCATACTACCTGAATAACATCATTAATCCAGTCATTGTGCCCCTGCATGAACAACACAGGCCTAATTTCATCTTCATGGACGACAATGCTCCAGCTCATCGAGGTCGCATCATTAGGGAACGGCTGCTGGAGACTGGGGTACCTCAAATGGAGTGGCCTGCACTTTCGCCAGACCTGAATCCCATAGAAAACCTATGGGATCAGCTGAGTCGCCGTGTTGAGGCTCGTAACACTGTACCCCAGAACCTCAATGACCTGAGGGTCGCCCTTCAAGAGGAGTGGGCTGCCATGCCTCAGCAGACAATAACTCGACTTGTGGACATCATGAGACGTTGTTGTCAAGCTGTAATTGATGCTCAAGGGCACATGGCAAGTTATTGAGACATTGACATTTTTTGTTGTGGTATACCCACCACTGTTGTTGGCTTTTGTTTCAATACATTTTTTGAGATGAGGAAATCGCCATTGCATGCTTCTACTTAAATGCCCTACTTTCATGATATAATACCACCGTAGCTTGAACTTTTTACATTTTCCATAAATTTCACCCGAAAGCCAGATATCCCTAACTTTTTGTGAGTAGTGTGTACTGTATATAGAGCCTTGTTTATTAATCCCTGCTAATGCTACATGTCTGTGGACTCACCTAGTTCTGCTATATAGATCTGTTCCAGAATGAACAGCTTTCACTGGCCCTTGGGTTGTAGCAGCAGTGTGCCGCATTTTCGGGTTCAGTGTGACGCTCTCTCTGCCCAGCATCCTGTTTGCCAGGTTCAGGTTGGTTAACTGTGGGCAGAGGAAAACACTTCAACAGATGATTCAACTCAAACCAATTTAAAGTCATTTTCTTTACAGTTACTGTATTAAGAAGATCTAGGTACTTACTAACAAAATCAATGTTAAGTCAAGTTACTTCAACCAAGCATCCCACTTCTAGTCCCAATGTCTAAAGCAATGGAAATGCTTGATAAATAAGCACTCATATTGTGTTCCTCCCTACATCGACCACTTCATTCTCTTGTCTCTGGGGGCTATGTGAAATGTACACACAGCACATGGCAGAGCTAGTCTCCGCTCAGCACTAAATCCAGGTGGTCCCCTCCCCCCTTCTCCATCTCTGACAGAATCAGCTATCATGACTCGCCAGCCCAAATCTGTTTACGACTACTGTAGCAACTGCACCTCTGTACTGCTCTGTACTACCCTGGGAATTATTTTCAGTGCTAATAGGAGAATAAATTATACTGCTGTGGCATTTTATTTACTTTATTTCCTCCTGTGGAATAAATAGTCCGATGGGAAAATTGTAATGCTGCCAAGCCTTGTACGACGTGAAAAAATGTGTCAACATGGTGTTACACAGCCTTAGCTTTCCTGTAAGTTACTTATTAAGGTAGACTGGGCGTCTTCTTACAAACTGTCTGATTTAAACTGAGGAAATGAAAACACCATGTGGGTACCATTATTGCTGGGCTTTTGGACAAATTGTCATTGATCATGACAAGAGATAAAAACAATTTATAGATATATCCACCATAAAAAAATTGTTCTTTACGACATAAGGCACAGTTACTATCGTCTAGTCCAGTGGTTCCCAACCTTTTTTCCTTGGCCCCTACTTATGTCTAAGAAAAGCTGAGCCCCCCCTCCGAAACCGAAGTTGAGGTAACTCTCGAGATAGAGCCTTACTTTCTTTTTTGATACAGAGGAGTTATCAGCACTTTTACGTTTCTCCGCTGTGTTTCATTCATAAAATAGTGATGCCGTGGCGGCAGGAAAAATGAGGATGATAGTAGCTAGCAGCTGACCTGATGACAGCAAGGGCCACAGGTTAAGAGGTCCCTGAGGTTTGGCCTACTAAGTAGCCTGCCTACAATTTTAAGAGAGAACAAAAATATATAGTTTTTATACAGACTTTTGTATACATTATATATTCTAGTGTATTATCATAATTTGTTTAACATGTGCAAATATTTTTTTTTTACCTCAACCTCAAACCAGATAAAGACTTGCGCACCCCCTGTGATCTTTTCCGCCCCCTGAGGGGTCCCCGGACCCCAGGTTGGGAACCACTGGTCTAGTCAGTGTATATAATTGACGTAATGCCCCACCTTCTAAGGTTGTGTTCACCGGCTTCACAGTGTAACAAGGATGTCTTATAATGATGTTTTGTACATAAACATACGCACATATGTATGCTGGAAGGATTCATATCTACGCATCACAGCACAGGAGTATATTAATTTTATTAATGTTGCTGGCTTTACTCAATTTCCGTTTCGGTTTTGTTTACATGTGGTCTAGCATGAGAGTGAGTAATCACTTAAACCTTAGAGGTCAACTAGTGCAACAGGGTGTTGTTCGTGTTTACAACATTCTCCATTTACTTCAGCAAGTGATTTAATGACTTCAAATCTGAGCCCTAAAAAAACACAAAATGTACTCTAAACCTTGAAGTGCAAAACACTGTTTTAACACACTATTTTACTGCAAAATAAACAGCTGCCATGCCCAGGATTAACTATTCATAAGAAATACAGCAAACACCTTTAAGATAGACAGAATGATGTACAGTCGAAAGGAAGCCATAAAATCTGCAGTCTGTGTGGTCTGGTGCCATCACAAAAAAAATTGAGAGACAAAATCCAGTGAGGCAGAGGAGGAGGAGGAAGAGGAGAAAGAGGAGGAGGGAAGAAAGGTTTGGGGAATATAGGAGAAGGTGGTGATGGAGCCAATGGAGCTGCAGCTCCCCTGCTCAGTGCCAATTTGCTACATTCCTCTATTTATAAGCATCAATTACCACAAAAAAGTGGCTGCTTGTTAAGTATCAACAGAAATCACTCCCCCATGGTGCATCTGATAATGAGACCTCACACAGAGCTGAGGCTTGATGCGGCTCACCACTGTTTAGGCCAGCCAGCTTTAAACCCCAGTTCCAGGCCCACCCCCGCACCAACCCCAGCCCACAGACTGCAGGCGAGCCGAGGACTGAAGGAGAAAGGTGCACGGTACAAGGCAGCAGACCCTCCGGCTCCAACAGGTCTGCAAAAAGAATAAGCAGCTAGATGCCGCCAATCAGCATGGGGTCAGAGCCAGGTTTACGCATCAACACAGAGAAATATCAGAGACCTCACAGTGAGAGACTACTGCAGCGGGCCCAGATTCTTCTTCCTTACATGAAACATTACACAGATCAGTTTACAGTTGCTTAATAACAATGAAACGTCCTGCTCCAGGTGGGAGTAGTTGTTGGCTCAGTGAACCATAGAGGTAAAAACCCAATAAACTCACGTGTTGTGTCAGCAGGTTGATGTGACTGGAGCTGGCATAGTGGCGAGCTACCTGCTTGTCAGCCAGCTTTTGCAGGGCTGAGATGAAGGCCTGCTGGTTAGACTGGGCTTGGGCAGACAGGGAGCTTAACTCCTTTAATGTCCCTGCGGAGTTTGACTTCAGCTTACTGGAAGTGCTCCTCCGGATAACTGACAAACAGAATAGCAAAAGACAAATGTGAGAACATGGTCCTGAATTTGATAAACAACAGCATGTAGAATACTGAGTTTACCTTGGCCTGCAGAAGTGGGTCTCGAGAGCTTCTGGCTATAGATGTGCGTAGCACTCGGGATGGAAGAGGCTGCTCCAGAGCTGGACGTTGATGAGGTAAAGGACTGAATCCTCTTAAGCACCTGGGTCGGTTGCCCAGTACAGACTGTGTTAGAGCCGGTGGAAACAGCTGTCCACATTGCTCTTGGGGGCTGTGTGACCACAGGGGTAGGGGTGTATGCAGGAGGGTCAGAAAAAGTCTCAGAATGGCAGAACTGAGACTTAGCCAAGGACTGTGCATAGGACGGTGGCTGAAGAGGTGGCGGTGGCGGTGGACAATGGAGAGGCAGGGATGGCGGGACGGGGCAGCAGTGCTGCAGGTGAATATGTGTGCTGTCTAAAGTCACAGGAAAGCTGGAGCAGTGCTGCAAAGCCTGGACCTCTGGCTGGATTTTAGCTGTTCTAACTGCTGCCTGTCGGTCTTCAGTACGGACAAAGGGCTGACTCTCAGTGGCATTGATGTCTGGGTCACTGCTGATTTTCCCCGTGGAGAGCGAGGACTCTGAAGCGCTGGAATCCTCTTTGGCCACAGGCAGAGCTGTTCAAAGGAGGAAAGAAGCCAGAGCTCCTTTATCATCAGTTAGCCATTCCTTGGCTCTGACACACATTTGTTTTCCCCCAATGAGTGCTAATCGTTTGAAGCTGACCTTTCCTTTACCCCAGATGACTTAATCTTTTTCCCTTTACTTTTTTTTTGGTTTTATAAATCTAAACAATTCCGGTTTACTGTGCTTGAATGATAAAATATTAAACATAAACCAGACCTTCAGCTACAAAAATATGGGGGGGAAAAACACACGGGAGGAACTCACTTTTGGAATTCTCACAGTTGCCTGAATCTCCTGAGGCATTTACTTCATGAACGTCTTTCTTAACACTCCTGACTTTTGTTCCTAGGAAGATGGTGGCTGATTTATTTTTCTGTGTGTAGAATGTCAGTACTTCCTCCAGATCATTTTCACTGTTGAGAAAAAAAGAGAGAAGATAAATGTGTATAGCAGATTCAGATCACTCTTCAGTCAGTAGCATATATAACTGGAAAAGTAAAGAGCCAAGGACTGAACAATGGTCAGTGGGCTTGCCAATTTACTAACCTTGCTTCAGTGATGTACTCCTGAAACACACTGGGGTTAACACAATGCTCCTCTTTGCTGCTCTCCTGTTTTTTCTCCATATGATCAGTTTCCTGAGAAGATAGGAAAGAATAAGACAGCATAATGTTTCCTATGTTTGCATCATCTCTTCGATTTGTGATTCTGTGGTAAAGCTGGAGTCTGGGAATGGGCACCTTGTTGTAACAGTGGATAAACTCTCCTAGCTGGTGGGACAGGATGCGTCTGCGGTCTTGGAGGGGAAGCTGGCGACTGGGCAAGACCACCTTTATGTCTTGTTGAAGGTTACTGGCTGCTCTTCTCAGGAAGCGAATCACAAGCTCCTGTGCAGACAAAAAAACATTCACGAGAAATATTTTATTATTACTTTCCTGAATCACTGATTCGTCCTGCTGCACTTATTCAAGTCCCCTTTGTGTTCTCCTTTCAGGTTCATTCAAAACATTTTAAAGGCCTAGAGATCGACTTGAATTCACATTTTCCCCAAAGGTTTGAGGTCACTGATGATGATGATGATGATGATGATGATGATTATGATGATGTACACCATAACAATGCAGACTTTCCAATCAGACTAACTTTTACAGAGACCACGTTTTCCTACGATGTGGCCACAAATGTCTTGTACACACTTCAGCTACAGCCAGGGTACATATGAGTAACAGGATAATAATAATAAGGGAAAATCTGGCATGTATAGACATACAAGGGAACCAATGCCCCAGGGTATTCCACCCATGTCCATTTATTAGGAAAAGGAGATTAAAAAATGGTTATCATAATACCATTTGGTCGTTGTCCTTGTCTGGCCAAGCTGGGATGGTGTTGGCTCTGCTTTCTGCCAGCAGTCTTTGCTGGACTCGCTGCAGGTATGAGGAAAAGGCCATCCGGGCCTGCACTTTACTGGAGAAGAGAGAGAGGAAAATCATCAAAAGCTGCATAGGTTAAAAAAGAAAAGGAAAGACATAACAACAGTTGATAATAAAAATTATCCACCAGGTCCTCTGTATGTTGAATTGGAATCTGTTGCTACAACAGAAAAAACAAGCAGTTCTAGTCAATCATATATTCATTAGCTACATATCATCCAGAAAAGAGAGAGAGAGAAGCCAAAGACAGCTATGTATCACTTTCAGACAAAAGTTGTTGAAACAGTGTATCTTGTCCTGTACCGGTATAATAAACTATGTTTGTGACCAGGGTGAACCTGGAAAGACTACTGTCAGAACATTGTAGTCAAAAAAAAATATATGTTTTGCCAAACCCAAACAATGATATGCTGTACTATAATTCCCCTGGTTCATGCACAGTCCTGACAAGCACTGAGGAATTTCTACAAACACAGACTTGTTATTGTAATTCCTCCTCAAATTATAATTTCAGGCACACTTTTAAAATCAACATCAGACCGCAGTCTTTGTTGCACTTAGGTATAATAGTATGTACAGTGTGTCATATGTGTTTGACAGTATTTAGAATATGTGGTATCTTTATTTTAAATTAAAGAAAATATGAAAATTGTAAAGCATTATGTATGTTGATATCATCTTACCACAACTCCCTTCACTCCTCACACTGACTAAATATATACGGTACTCAAGAGTAATGCTCAAACAAACTGATTAAAACATAACTAGTGTAAAGAGGGCCTCAATTTCTTCTCATCCTCTTTGGTAGGTGCATTTCATATTCCTCCTTATTTAATAGAGAAAAGAAAAGAGAGCAGCAGCCAACCTGAGCAGCAGCCCAGAATTCAGACTGACCTGAGGTCCCACCCCTGCTGAAGGATGTTGAGCAGGTTGACTCTGGGCCTGGCATCGTGCGTGGCTGCCTCTGAGCTGGACAAAGCCTCGCTGTGGCAGCGCTCCAGTGGTGTGGCCACTTGTTTTCTTTGCTCTGCTACCAAAGTCTTGTGTGAGACTGGCTCGAGAGCTTGTTTCACCTCCTCTCTTTCTTCCTGAGCGCAGTCCTCTCCCTCCTGACTGCTGCTTTCAGGCAGGGAGACCTTGGACTCCTTCCCTAAGGTATGCAGCATTGCAAAGGAAAGACAAATGGCAGTTGCATCACTGGCATTTTGGATACAATACACACATACACTCAAAGTAGGGTTTCTGATGTTGCTGCAATGAAATGAACTCATTTAGAGTCATATTTGGCCAACCTTACCGTGACACAGGGGAGTTATTTATTGGAAACTAAAGCGCATTAGCGTGGGATGTTGTCCCCACTTAGCTACACTTTCCTGAATTGAGGCAGAACACATCAGACCTACCCGATTTCTTCTTCCTTGCAGCAGAGCGATGAGTCAGGTGGCGCTGTCTCCTCTTACACGCCTCCAGAGACAGCAGCTTCCTCTCGTACTGGACAACGTGACAGCTGTGGACGGCGTCCACCTGCAGCTGCACGTTCCTGAGAGACAGAACAAGACATGTCAACACACAATTGTAATAACGACAACCATAATGATTTATATGTGTATCATCAACAATCACAAAGCAGAGCAACAGTTATAAATCTTAACTTTAACTGAAGCCAGTTCTAAGAAAGATTAGTGTGGTTGAGTTGCTTGTCCAGAAGTTGACGTGAGAGACAGGGACGGTCCAAACGAGAGAGAAGATAAATGGCGAATAATAACAGCAACTGAGGTCTTGCAGCAATAAACGTCTCCCTAATCTGACTACCTAATGAATATGGAAAAATCATAGATGGGCTTACTTTGGGGCCGAATCTTCAGATAATATTGTGCAATAGACAAAGCTGTGGTTAAAACTTGAAAGCCCATACTGATTCAAATAACATAAATGCATGCTGCATTACAATAAAAAAAAGTGGTTTAATAAAAATCAATGCCACAATGCCACGTAGACACTGGGCGAACGCTGGAAAAGTTGACTGTGCAACGTCTTTTCAGCTGTTCTTCTTACCTATCCAATCGAAAGACCAAACAAACGCCACGTTAGAATCCAACCGTTTCCACTAACTGATGGAGAGATTTATTTTCCAATCCACAATGGAAATGCTTACCTGCCATGGAAAAGTCTGTTTGCCAACATGTAGTTCATTGATGTCTTGGACTCCAGATATCCACTGAGAGAAGAAGATAATAAGCAAATTACAATAATCATAAGGCAGGAACCCCAATGAGCCTCTGCCTCCTTATTTGCGGCAAATATGTTAAAAACAAAGCTTCGGTGATATAACTACTCTGGAAGCAGCCCTGTTAAACGCACCAATAATTCCCCAGACCCCTCAATAATATGCTTTTAAAAATGCCACAAAATCCCTGCTGCTAAGAGAGACATGGAGCTAATCAAGCAACAAATCCTCATATAAGAATATGAATTGTAAGCACAAAAAGAGATTTCCTCTCTAATAAGGGCTTTAATGCCATTTCATACATAATGGAACATAATACACAAAGTGTAACAAATACCAACTCTGTAGCTACACCTTAGTCTGGTGGTTCAATTAGTGACAGTCAAGAGGAGTCGTACGGTCTATTAATTTAGCCTAAGTGCCTCATTTATTTGAAGAGTATTAATAATGAGTAACATTACAGACAAGTGTCTGTTCTTTCTTGGCTCAGCTTACCCATAGAGGTCCCATGTTTCTGCGGTGGGGAAGATCCTAACGAAGCCTCCACGTCTCTCGTACTCTTCCTTTATCCTCCTTAGCACTTTGATCTTGTGAAAGAAAACAAAAGACGTGTACTAAATTTGACACCGTGTTAAATAGGTACTGTACTTTCAGGTTCCCATTATGTCTCAATTCAACAAAATAACACTCATCATGTCAGACACTACCATTGTAAAGGCCTTACCTCCTCAGCAGTCAAGGTCAGAGTGCTGTCTCCTTGGCCTTGTTTAGGTCCTAGCTTGTCTTTCCCCTCTGTTTCTGAGTTACCAGTGGATGTGGGCCTCTGCCGCTACAGGGGAGAAATGTAGAGTTATTCCTCTTTCCAACATAAATACTTTCAAATGTTAAAAAATAATTGAGTTATTTCATTTTTTATGAATTTAGGTATGCTTAAAGGTTGTAAGATTAATTGCAATTATTACAATTTCTGTAAAGATGTCATCTGTTACTGACAAACAACCTACTAATCTGAAACACAATTCTCCTTTATAGCTTGTGTAACAAAAATACCCTCTCTTCATTTCTCCCTGTCACATAAATGAAGCATTTTGTCATGCACTGGCATTCCTGGCTGCCTCCCGCTGCATGCACTACCAGGCTGTGATTGACAACTTTGGCATGCAGGTTGGAGCTTGGGCCAGACAGAGAGGCACAACCCCACAGGATCACATACAGAATTTGTCATCTAAATAGCACCGGGTTTACATTTAATTTGTCTGACACGACTGGGGGGATACAAAGGCAGCCAAAAAGTGACAAGGCCTAATCCTTCAGAAAAAGACTCATCTGTTGCCCCTAATCAGAGTAAAGGGAGAGGAGAGGTTCTCTGAAGGCATCTGGAGTTCTACAACAGCCTCTGTGGTTTAATGCCAGGCTTGTTTTAGATGTTTGAGTAACTCTGTACAACAAAGTCTCTGAGTTTTGGGTCAAGTGGTGCATTGCAGCATTTCAAGTAATTGCTTACTAAGGCCAATTTGCTAATGCAATGAGAATTCTATTAAATATAGCATTAGGAATCGATACAAGCCATCTGTCACTATGATAAACAGCAAAGCTGCGTAATCAAATAAGCAAAAAGCAGTAAGCAATTTCTTACCGGTAATGTAACAGGCATCAGGGAATTGCAAAGGAACAAAGCAAAAGAAGATTAATACGTCTGAGTCTGAAGAAAACTCACCATTCTGCTGTGCACAGTGGCTGTCGGGGCAGAAAGAGGTTTCTAAGAGGCAATGGGTGAAGACAGTGAGTGGTGGGTGAGCATCAGCATTGCTGCTGAACCTTTATGAAGCCACATACAGACAGCATGCATGCTCCATCAACATGCAACAATGAAACATTGTTACTGTATGTCTAAACAGGCCCTTTACACAATATAAGGTGGAGCAGAAATCTGTCTGATTTAGTAATCTCCCTCCAGCAGATCCTGTGCCAAATCTGGGTGCAGTAGTCGAGTGGAAGGAGCCAAGTGCATTAGCTGTTGTGGCATCATTAGGCAACAAGGCCTACAGAGAGCATTAGTCACTTGATTAGAAATGATAAAACAATAAGCCAAAGAGTGTAGCACTTACAAACTGATGTCACTCAAACAGTGTAATTACATTAGCAGTTGTTTTGCATTACAGTGAATTTTCCATGAGGGTAGAAGAAGAGCTCAATGGCAGTGGCAGGAATGTACTGTAAGTAACAGAGAGATGAAGACAAGAGAATGGGAATGTTTCATAAGGAGGGGTGAATGAGTGCAACACTTGGCACTGTGTGTGTGTGTGTGTGTGTGTGTGTGTGTGTGTGTGTGTGTGTGTGTGTGTGTGTGTGTGTGTGTGTGCGCGTGTGTGTGTGTGTGCGTGTATGTGTGTGTGTGTGTGTGTGTGTGTGTGTGTGTGTGCATTAGAGTTTAGATTCTCTGCCCGAGCCCGACCCGAGCCCAGCCGGGCCGTTATTTGCCACCACTATCCCCGGGCCGGGCCGGGCCGGGCCCTTGATCAAGCATTTGTGTTTTTTTTAATCATTACTTTATTAACCTAATTGGGTGGGGAGAAAGCTATGCCATAATCTGAAATATTATCTATATTTGCTATATTTAGGCCAAAGTAACAAATGTGTCCAAAAAGTTACACAAGTTGGACTACAGTTACAAAATGCAACACGTGTCATGCGCGGAGTCTCCTCCTTTCGCACACATCACACCGGGCTGCTGGGCTGTATGGTGTAGCTTAAGTGCAACATGGAGCTTGAGGATGTAAAGGAAAAAAGAAAAACAGGAGAATTACCTTTGAGCAAGTTTGGAGGAAAGTCGGAGGTATGGAACCATTTTAAACAAGTCGTGGGCAGTGACAACATATGTGTCGGCTTTGTCGAGTGCATTAGGCTAAGTGCGGCACGCTGCTCGCCTATGACAGCAAATAAAACAGGGACTTGGATGATGAACAGACATATGAAGCAGGCTCGCCGTGGCAGAAAAGATGATAGTTAGCCTTCAATGTCCTCTTTTGTTACTTCTCCAAGCATGAGGGCGAAGCAAGCCCTCACAGAGAAATGCGTTGAGTTCAAACAACTCTGAATTGTAGTTGAGAACGTCAGTTATAACGGCCCACGTATTAAAAAAGTGTCGGGTTGAAATCGTGCTCGGGCTCATAATTCCAGTTAATGTGTCGGGCCAGGCCGGTCTCGGACCCAACATGCCGGGCTCGGGTTGGGTCGGGCTTGATTTTTTGGGCCAGATCTAAGCTCTAGTGTGCATCCAGTACCTGTGTTTTTTGGGCTGCTGGGTGCTTGAGGCTGGAGTCCAGGGTGACTCGGTCAGAGCGTGGTTGTCTCGATAAGGGGTCCTGACAAACAAAGCCTGCGGGGAAACACAACAGCCATAAAGGGGTATATTATCTTATAATTTCAATGATATCAGGTCTTAAATATGATAAACTTTATTTATTGCAT
The DNA here is from genome assembly GCF_008315115.2 of Sander lucioperca. NCBI lineage: Eukaryota > Metazoa > Chordata > Actinopteri > Perciformes > Percidae > Sander > Sander lucioperca. The sequence continues at coordinate 13,606,073 of NC_050190.1, read as the reverse complement.
CAGATCTTCAATGTTAGTGCAAGAAAACCAAAGTAGAGCGAGGAACATTGAGGCAATAAATTACATGTAAATCAACAATATATTTAAAAATATTGTGCTAATGTAAGGACATTATATTTGCTTTTTATATAGCGACACACCACTGCCCCATTATGTGAACCACTGACCTTGCTTAAAGGACTAGTTTGAGATTTCGGGAAATACGCTTAGGAGCTTTCGGACAGACATGAGCTCATATGGTTAGCTTAGCTTAGCATAAAGACTGGAAACAGGAGGAAACAACTGGCTCTGTCCAAAGGTAATAAAATCTGCCAACCATAGCCTATAAAGTGCAGTAATTAACACAATGTCTTATTTGCTTGGCCCTTAGAAACACTGAAACTCTAGGAAGTTGCAGCTCGTATCCCTCATTAAATGTGAACTTCGATTTTTGTACAAAAAAAAGTTAAAGCTAGCCGTTTCCCCTTGTCCCCAGCCTTTATGCTAAGCTAAGCTAACCGGCTGGTGCCTGTAGCCTCATAATGGACAGACATGAGAGTGGTATCGATCTTGCCATCTAACTCTATGCCAGAAAGCAAAAACACATATTTCCCAAAATGTTGCACTATCCCTTAAGTTTTTATGTCAGAGAGAGCAACACAGTCTCACTCCCTCTGGAGAGAGATAAGATGTTTTCTTATTGTGACACTCTACTTCAGATTTAAACAGCTCCACACAGTTACATTCTAGTGGTAGTTGATAAGGGTGGGGGAAATTGTTTGTAATTCACATTCCTCACTAAGATGTTCCCACCCAGTCAATAAGAATCAATCTACGATCTTCTGTTTATTAATTCCCACACTCCCTCAAAGCTAACCAGTGGTAAAAGTGAAATGTTAAAGAAATATGTTTATGCTGCAGTCACACTTGAAGTGAATTAATTCTATTGACAGCTTGGAGCTCGAGGCTATTTGTACTACCTCTTTCAAGCCGTCAGGTAAGAATCAGGCCCCTGCCATGCTCTTGCTTAAACACAGCAATTATTACAAACATAAGCGACACGGAGCTGACAGCTTCACACAGGCGGAAAATGAATGCTAATGGAATGCGGTCATTATTTACAGGTCTGGGATGCAGCCCAAGTGTTATCAGCCAACAGCGACTTAGTTTGTTTGGTACAAAATAGATGTGCTATGTTTTACATGCCACTGCTCATTTTCCCCAGACCCGCAGTAACGTCTCAGTCCAAAGATAACTGGCAATTTATGATTCTACTCTTTCATTTAATGAGCCAGAGGGGAGGGTTTCAAGCCGCAGCATGGCCTAGGCTAAGACACGTGTGCATATTTGTACTCTCTCACACACACACACACACACACACACACACACACACACACACACACAATAGCCATTCCTTTAATATCATTAGGCTGAGACCACAGACAGACTTAATGGTTCAGTGCCAGTTTAGATGGACGCCTGCTAATCAATGGGCTCCATGTATCCTGTGAATGGTAATAAGGATAAATCAGAGGATTAGGTGTTAAGTTAAATAATCAAGAGATGTGAAAGTTTGGTTATTTGTCTCTTTTTTGCTACATGTGTACTTTTTACTCTCATCTACAAGGATATAGGCAAGCTCTCAGAGCTCTGTATGTGGTCAATGTATGAGATTCTCCTTGGTTTAAACTTATGCATTACAAAATATTATAAGCGTCCAGGGCTCCCTGGAAGAAGAGATCTTGTATCTCAGTGGGACCTTCCCGGCTAAATAAAGGATACATAAGATCAAATAAAAACTCTTCTTCTGCATGAGAATTCAATAATTAAGAGGGGAGGAGACATAACAGAGACACATCTCATTCCCTGCTACAAACACTGTTATATAAACAGTGTTTATCTCTGTCTTGGGCCAGGCATTGTTTGTGTCTTCATGCAAAAGACTGCTTTAGTTTGACATGTCCAATCCAGTTTCTCAAAAGAGCTTAATGACTACAAAACAAGTAAGCCCTCTGTTGACAATTTTGTCTGCAAGGCATTTAATGTTAATTAATGAAGTCTGCGGTTTATTGTCTAACACTGGAGCTACTATTTTAAAGCCATACAGCTATGTCGGTGTGAAATTAAGCAAAACATTAAGCATTAAACAATAGATGACTGTCTCCACCTGCTTGAAACATGCTGGTTACAAGTAAGGCCGACTAGCATCTATGCCTCTGGAGTGAGGTTATTGAAAATAAATACAGCATAATTAGAGCACGTTTCATTTTATATTAGCTTCTCCAAAATGAACACCTTTATCCCAATTATATAATTATGCAATACATAAATATTCTATATTTGACCTATTATTTATGGAGTTGTTCCATATTCTAATCTAAAGTTTGAGTAATGTTCTTACTTAAAGCTAAAATATGAACTTTAAGTATCTAAGAACAACTTAATAGTCAGTGTAATTAGTTTTTAAGCTCTGAATATGACTAACCCTATGTTACTACAACTATTGACTCCTGTTAAAGGCCAGATCTTGATTCTGCATTGATGATGGATTATTTCAAATGTACTGTATGCATTCTTAGTAATACAAATCTATAACCCTAATATTTTAATGTTCTGTATTAACCCAAGGTCTGTCCTCCTCTCTTAATTATATGGTGGTTGATAATATAACTTAAACTGTGTGAACGACTTGTTCTTCTTAGATATTTAAGGTTTCTACTTATTGATGTTGATGATGGATTTAAAAATATAGCTTTAAACATTGAATTGACATGAACTCAATATCTATGAAGTGTCATCACTTGCGATCAAATGGAAGTTGTATTTAGTCATTGTTTCAGCATGTACTCACCCACAAGTGAAAACATGTCTGCAATCATGCTGGCCTTTACCTTCAGATCCAAGGGGGCATCACTGTAAATATGATGATTTTTTTTTTTTTTTTACAAAGAAACAAACTTTGAGTCAGCTTGAGTGAAAAATTATCAATTGTCATAAGAAGATACAGATTTGTTGTGTGAGCTTAAAACTAAACTGCCAAACTGACACTTTGGTTGGAGATTTTAGCCTGAGGGTATGCTTTAAGTGTGAGTGCAATTTTCCTTCAATGTGGCATTTTATTAACATTTTTGGTTGGTTGCATATTCTAAGAAAAAGCCTTGTTTAAGTTGGTAGGATACAATAAACAGTTTCAGTAAGAAATTCTCCTGAAACAACAAAATAAAGAATTAAATGATTAAGACAGTCACTCACCAGGCCAGGGAGGGAGAAAGGTTCACCTCTAACAACCAGGGTTTGAGGTTGGAGTCAATGAGCACGTCAAAACCATACAGTTCTACAGAGGGAAACACAAAATGAATCAAAGGGTTTTCACCACAGACTGGGAGGCAGAATTAGAAACCTCTGAGATCTGCTCACTGAAAATAAAAGATGAAGGCTATCAAAGTCACAAGAGTTTTATCATAGTTCCATTATGTGGCATTTGGCAACATGGCCTATGTCTTTCTGCTACTGATTACACGCATGTTATATCCCCAATCACTCAAGAGAGAAACATTCACCAAAGCCTGCTACTGAGGGATCGGCTCAATTACGTTAATTAAGTACATACACATTTCATCCGTCATGAAGATGCTTACATAAGACAGTAGATCAAAAACACACTGTGGCTGTGAATATTTTCATACATACAGTCAATAATTTTCTCATGGGAAGATTAAGCAATCCACATATTGTCACTACATATTAACAAGAAGGATGGCGCTGTAATAAGCATCATAAAGATAGTATCTTGCCCAACTGGGGCAGTAAAATGTGAACTCCAGAAGTACAAAGCTAGAAATGTGACAGTGTGTCCCAAGTGGCAGAAACCTGGTAGATTAGACAGCCTTAGGCTATATATTGTATATATTTCACTCCAGTAATAGCTTAGCACTGAGTGACATATAAACGCTTTTTACAATGTGGTCAGAAAGTTCCCTATGTAAAAATTCATCCATTCTATCCCAATTTTTCCCTCTTGTTTCACTGACTGACATATGGCTCACTGCAACAGTTGGCCTATGTAACCTATGAAAGCCCTCACACTGCTCTGGGGAGTGTCACCCTGTAAGCCAACGACCCGCCGGCCCCAGCAGCAGCATGCAGGGAAACCACAGTATTTTACAGGGATAGCGCAAAACCTAGTCATAGAGCCAGAGGAAAAATCCTTCTAATGGTACTTCAAAAGAATAGACTGTTTTGAGAATAGGCCAGGGGGGTTGGAGGTTTCAAAGCTGCCATAACCAGCACTGTTTATTTTAGCATCTCAGGTCAGTGCCAGTGTTAAGCATACAAAAGGCAGCGTGACAGCGTGCAATGGCTTTATATTGCACTTGGTTAAATAATGTTAGGCTGGGGAATTCTAGTTTAACAGGATGAGTTAAATGTATTTGGCTGTACATTACTTATTGTAGTCATCTCCACCCTGGCCATACAGAATGTTGTAGCAATGTAACAAATATCAAGTAGTTTTACTTGACAATGCGTATATATTTAGTCTTTTACTAAAGGAGCACTGATTTTACACAACAGGATCAGTTTACTCATCATGAGAAGTACTAAAAAGGGGGCATGGAGTTTAAAAGACACGGCCATTTACCAGACAGTGAGGCTCTAACGAAAGATGCTATCGAATTGCATTATAGGAAATTTAAGATCCAGGGTTTTTCCAGACTGCTTCCATTTTGACCATTCTTTTTTAATCTGTCTCTTGTGAGTCCCCCAAGTTTATGGAAGTCTCTAAAAGAGTTCTCTTTTAAGATTGTAACATTTCCTAAAAACTTGTTTTTTTCTCTACTCGTGTTTTCATCATCTGTATTAGGACAAGTTGGAGAAAATGCACAGTGGATTTTGTTCACTGGGATATATTACATGGGTCAGGAGATCAAAATATGGTAGTGTCATGAGGTCCAAATTGGTGTGACTGCGAAAACTGTATTTTCATGACGTAACAAAGTTTGCCATATAATCCTGAGCCAAGAGTAGCAACAGAAGCTGCCACTGCCATCTTTAATTTTTTTTAACTTCTGAGGATGGACGGGACCCCCGCTGCTAAACAGTACTTGCTTAAGCAAAGCACTAAGATTTTATTTTCCACTTGCCGGCTTATCCCATTTTAGCCTCTCCTGTATAAAAACGCACACATAAAACATTATGCATTAGTATTGGGGAACAGAGTACTGGAATAAATGGGTTGCAGTGCCTCACCAGTGGCACCACCACAACAACAGGGGAAAATGGGGAGGTGTTACACCACCTCACTAGCCCCCGACAAGCAGGCTCCATGTGCCGCTCATTTTCCCCCAATTAGGAGCAGACGCCGCTCCTGCCCCAAGAGCTTGCTCACTGCTAGACACGTTTGTTCTATGGCTCGACCGCTGCCGGGGGAGTGCTGTTAAATGTGCCCGCAGAGAGGCCACAACAAGCATCACAGACAAGGAGAGGAGAGGCAGCGAACATCCACATCACACCCATTAAAGAGGCAGGGAGAGAAAAAAATGTGACAGAGTAAAGGGATGACTTTTTATTATTGGATGGGCGCTGCTGGAAACTTCACCACAAGAGACAAACGCCCAAAAACAATAATCTCCCCACCCTGGCATTGCAGTCGGTTGGCCCACAACAACAACAGCAGAATAAAGTATTTGCTTCATGTGTGTTTTCTTCATAGGCAAGAACAATTGGATTACTTTTGCATCATTCTAACATAAATTATTGCCCCTGAAGTGCTTTAACTGCTGTTGCAGGGAGTACAGCGGAGCCACAATCATGAAAACACTTTGATGACAACAAATTAAAGTAACAGTTGACACTCTATAGCCCTATTATGATAGCAGAACCCATTCCATTAATCATTCCTTCAAAGATTTTGAATTATACCGCAGCCACACTGTCATCACAGGCATACCAACACTGTGCTGTAGTGAAATGTGGGAGTATCTGACAAATGTAAAACAGGGAGAGTTGTTCACAGACGGGGGATCCAACCACACTCAGCACTTAATGAGGGACGTTCAGTGGAACACAGGACCAGTAAGTGGAATGTTTTGTGTGTAATAAAATAGGCCTTTGGCTTGGCTAATCAGATCTTAGTCAAAACATCTCGTAATCAGCATCCCTCAGCAAAAAGCCTGTCCATTAATCACACAGCAGCGGTGAGGAGCTGCATGGGTGGCATTTTCTCCCCACAGACACACACACACACACACACACACACACACACACACACACACACACACACACACTTCTTACCAATGTAAAACAAAAAATTGGTTGTTTTTATTTCTTCCCACATTACAGAGCTATAAAAAAGGTTTTGTTACAGTGTGCACATTTAGATACAGATGTGTAATTTGAGCAAAGGGAAGAAATTCTATTTGAAAACAATAAACATAGTATTAAAGCCATTAATAGACATTAAAATGGCAGGGAACAATTTGCAGTAAATTAAGATTATAATGGGCTTTATGATCTTGCATGGCTTCCTTCCAGATAAGCCAGAGACCGTATAAAAACTCTAAACAATGGCTGCTTTTATCGGCACATTAACTGCCCAAACACGCATGTATTTGCTGCCCTGCATTCTGACGCTTTACCTGTTTACAATTACAGGCAGCTGCCGAGGCCCAGGTTTAAATGCTGGGCGTATTGTATTATTACAGGAGGAGAAGGGAAGTACTGAGGATAAGTGCAAGAGAAGGTGAGAGGGGAGTTGAAGACAACAGCTGACTGATCATGACTCCTTGGTGGTTTGGGTGGGTTTTATTTAGGTACTTGACTGGACTCCCTGAAGCTTAGACAGACCTGCGTGTTTGTAAAACTAATGCTTTACACTGGTTCCTGCATGTCTCTGTATTCGTATTGCCCTTACATACTCACACACGCAACATGACCACACTGGGAGAAACAGATCAACAGAGAGAGGATGAGGGTGGTCCTCTTGGAACCGTCAGTGTCTGTCTATGGAAACTTAATCCTTTAGACAGACTATGAATGCTGTAATTGACTTGCTTGGGGCCATTATGAAGACAACAAAATTACACTAAATTCAATAGTAAACTGATACGGCTGAAGTAGGGTAATGTGCATGTTCAAAGCAGACCACAATGTATTATGTATCTTAGGAAAAGGTGTAGAACCTAATTGCTTTTGTGCCAAACAATGACACTGATGTAGTATCTATGTCTATACAGGTCTCTATAAGCTTTGGTATAAGATTTCAACATTGTTGGACAACCCAGCACCCTTAAAGTTCGAATTCCTTACTTTCATTATAGATTATTTCATCATTACATTGTTTAATTTCAAATCCAATGTGGACTTAGTGGAGTCAAAATAAAACAACAGTAAATATTAATTAAGAAGTACTCTCTGTTGCTGCCTACAGAGCTGCACAATGTACGACACAAAGATGGTACCAGTGTAGAATCATTAGTAGGCTGATGCTTGGTGCCACTATCCATATTCTCACACTTTCCCTCTTTATACTGTATATTTACTATCCTATGCAGAATAAATATCAGATGCTTTTGTTTATGCAGAAGCAGAGCTCTGTTTATATATGCCAAGGAATGTAAGTGCAAGTATGGTGCAATGCAGTAGGTAACATTTACATGTTATCCCTGAACATTCCATAAAGCATTTTTGCAATTGGGGCATGTGGATGTGCATAGAGAAATATTCCAGGCTTACCTCAATGAGTGAATGAATGACAATAAAAGCAAACTTGTTTTTCCATCACAGCAAAGATATGTGTCATCTGGTTGTTTATTCATGTCTATCACATGTGTATGAGAGCCAGGTTGAGGCTCAGTAAGCCACATTTCACTGTAAATACCTGCATGGTCAACACCCTGGGCTAATGTGGGTTTTTAACCTAGCAGTTATGCTCAGGGTGCAGATAGCATCTTTATGCAGGCGACTGGTTTGAGTCCATGCTGCTCACGCCATACAGCCCAAACAACCACCAATCAGGGGGGCTATTATGTCTACAGAAGCCTGTCACAACTGCAAAGCCCTTTATTTTTCTAACATCTGAAAGGTGAAGGAGAGTGTGAGCAGGGGAGGGAGAATCATAAACAAACAGAAACAGCGAGAGAAGAGGAAAAAGAGACAGTGGTGCTGAGGGAGGCTTGGCCAATGTGCTCGCTTTTTAAACCCTCAAATCTCAGAGAGACTGCCAGACAGAGAGAGCGAGCGCAGACAATTAGTGCCAACACTAACATGGGTAATGGTTCCAAAATGGAGTTCACACGAGCCTGCTTCTAGGCAGGAGCAGCCAAGAAAACAGTCAGCCTAAATCAGGCAGACCTGAATGGCAACAGAGAGGAGGAAGCAAATTCCTGCTCAATAGGCCCTCCGCAACCCTGCAGCAACGGGCAGGAAGGCTCCACACTGAGGAATGACTGTCTACAACTTCAGCTCGGCTCAGTGGAGAAAGAGTATAGAGGAACTGCTGGACAATGAATATGAAACTGAAAGGAAATGTGAGGGGTGGGGTAGTGTGCATGACTAAGTATGTGTGAGTGTGTCAAAAAAGGGAATTTTATCTAAAAGGAAATTCTTCTGAAGCTGCATCAGTGTAGGTGTAAACGTGTTAAACTTTGGTGGACTAGATAGCTTTACTTACAGTACTGTATGGTCAAAAACATGTTAAGAAGAATATGAAATAATTACCAAAGCAGTTTGTCTTGTGGGGAACAAACATTGTGCAGGCGGTGGCTATCTGAAGTTCAGCACTCAGTACAGCTTTGATGATGAGGTCCTCCACCTGTCTCATCAGCACTGGAATATACAAAATGAAGAGATGATTTTTCTGTCGCTCTCAAGAATTCTTATGTTTTGGTTAATTGATTTACACTTTTGGTTCGAATCTAAAGGAAACAATCAAGCACGGGTTCAGAAATGCAACTGTAAACTGGGTGAATTTTACTCCATTATTAAAAAGGAAAAGATTAAAAGCATGAAAAAAGGAAAGAAAATGAAGATTTGACTCACATGTGGTGTCCTTCCCCTCCTGCTTTAAATACCTCAACACTGCACTCATACTCCATTTGTTCCCATAATCCTCAACTTCAGGGTCATCGCAACTGAAAAGGAAGAAATGTGCTTGTGTTCTAATAAATGGATGAGTCAATCAAGCTTCCAATAACAGCGCCACATTCACTGATGAAAGTTACCTGACATAATCGCTGCTCTTTTTGTTCACGCTGTAATTAGTGAGATGCATGAACGTGTTCTTAATGTTCTTTGAAGTCCGGTCATATTTGACTGTGGCAAATCTGCGAACACAAAAAAAAAAAATTCTGTAATCCAACAATTTCACTACATACAGTATCTATATTTGCCATAACGACCACATTCATAAAGCTGACACTAGACTGAATGATGGAGGGGCACTTTGGAGGGAGATTAGCTTCTGGCAGTGTTTGAGAGGAGTGGATGCCACATGTGCAATAATGAGAATTCCTGGCACGCACCGTGTACCTGAATACCAACACAACTCTGAAGGAATGTCAAGCGATAAAAGTGGGATTCAGAATTTGGCCATGATTTATTGCCCACAGTTGATAATCAAGTCAGCAAACAAAAGGGCGGTGGCACTTGTATTCAGCACGTACCTCTACCAGACCGAATCGAAGAGCCAGACGTTGTATAAATCATCTACCCTCTGCTGACCTACCTGTACCTGACAATGGTCTCTTCTTTGGTCATATGTTATTGTTTCTTGAAATAACAAACATCGAATAAATATAGCACAATTATACAAAAGTATCACAAGATATGATCTTTGAACAGTGACACAATCAGCAACATTTGATGAGCACATCCTAAAACTGGAACAAAGGAGCGCTTTGTTTCAGAGTCATCACCACAGCGCACACTACACAGCAGTTGGTCTGAAAAGTTAAGGCTGCCCTCTTCTGGGCACTAAGTACCAATGAGCCTAAAGTGCATGAACCAGGCAGTGTCTACACTGCCATTTACTGTTCAAACTGGTGAATGCTTTTCTCATTACTGAATTTACTTTATTAAAACTATTCACATTCAGGGCTTTTATATGTTATGTATATATTATTTTGTCTGAAGTGAAACCAAGAAAACAAACATAAACCGTTATGGAGGCAACAGCTGTAAAAACAGAAGTGCATGATCTATTGATTGCTAGTTTGTAATGTATTTGTTGTTAAATGTCATTTGTGCTGTAGTATTTTTGTTTGTACCCACAAAGATCAGCGACCACTGTCGTGTCGTGTCAGGTATTCATTATCCCAATAATGTCACAAACAAGCAACAACAAAAACCCACACACAGCTCACCTAGCCAGGCCCTCCTCATACACATAGATGAGGACTGGGTCGTATGATGTCACCAACACGTACAACCGCACGTCAAACTTGAACTCTGTGAACAAAACAAAAACTAGTCAGTCACACGGATTATTCAGAATGCCAAAACAAATTAAGATATGTCTGTAGCAATTAAATAGTGAAAAACATACCATCTATCAGTAGTGGGTTATTAATATAGCGAGACACCAAAATGTTCTCATCCATTGAAATCTGATTTGGCTGCAGATGACACACAAAAACACATAAAAGACAATTTAATTAACACAATGAGGAAGATGAAGGCAGTAGATCATAATCATCTCAACATGTTCAAAGTGTCATCAATTGACCAGGTAACATAGCAACTTATATTGTAGACGATTTACTAAAGTGATGGGTTTTTTTAACTGAAGTGCAACCTCACCTTACAAACTCAATCAACATCTCTCAATAGCAAAGTATGAATAGCATTTCCATGTAAGGTTTTTATGTTTCACAGTGCTCCATACTGTATATCCATTCACATATAACAGCATTAAACACTAAATTCCAAATAGATGATGTGACACTGCTGTTAACCATTAACATCAAAGAATCGTCAAGAAAAGTTGGAGACTGCAATGACACTGGCCATAGCGGGTCAACATTCAATAACAGCCTATAAAAACACAATCTGGTGGTGGGAGATGGGTCATTTATGAGGTTGAAATGTGTTGCAGGTGGCGAAGTTGAGAAGAGATGGGATGGAGGGGGGAGTCGGGGTAACCTCAGTGCTGGCTACAGTTCAGAGAAAACCTGAACCAAAAAAAATGAACGCATTTCTTTCTTCTCTCCAAATATCGCTCCGACATTCTTTCCACTGTTTCATAAAAATGCCTGAGAAGAAGAAGGATCGTGCATATGTTTTCCAAGAGTGAGAACCTTGTTGAGCTCCTCCAAAAGCCGGGGCCTTGGAAGAGTGTGATTTACTCCACAAAGCTTATTAATGTCTGAAACACTGGTTGATACTTATTTCAAAGACAGCTGTATCTGCACACCCCTCCACACACAAAAAAACATCTGGCCAATGAACTTAGTTCACACAGTATTTTTTTAAGTCACTATGCTTATACTTAACTCCCACTAACTTTGCCATTAATGTCAAACTTTCACACACAATATTTGGTTAGCTTAGCTTAGCTTAAAGATTAGTTGATTCCCTCTGTTTCCAGTGTATGCTAACCTAAGCTAACCACCTGCTGGCTGTAGCTTCAAAGGTATCCTACAGACATGTGAGTGGTATCAATCTTCCCACCTTACTCTCTGCAAGAAAGCAAATAAGCGTATTTCCCCAGATGTCAAACTATTCCTTTTAACACACTGCTTTTCTCATACAGATCTCACATGCAAACTAGGTATAGAACTTAAACCCCTGCTAATGTATCATCAACGTCTAAGTTTGTTTTCAATTTCTGTCCCATGTGCATGTGAGAGAATGTGTTGTTCCAGTCCCCCACATTCAGTGCTGTTTTACACACTGTTTTAAACAAAAAGCATAGAAAAAACACATGTTGTGATCATGTGATTTCCTTATTCCCTATCCAATTTCCCTATCTATACAAACACATGTCGGTCAATTCACTCCAACCTCAAACACAGGTTTATTTTGGGTCGTTGCATTAGTCTGACAGGGGTTATAGAGCAGTGGTTCCCAACCTGACCCCAAGATTTAAGGGATAAGAAAGAAAAGAAAAAAAACAAACATATTTCTGTTACACAAAACTAAGTATGACCTTGAGGGTTGATTCTTGTCACTGGATATGGAAACATTTCACAAGAAAAAAATCAACAATTTGAGAAAACTCAGGAATAAAATAAACAACATTTATTTTGACTAGAATATCACAAGGTCCACTTACTTGTTTGTTGTTTTTTGCAGGGTTTTCAGCTCCGGAAACATTTTATTCATTTATAGCTTATGCATTAATAGTTTAAGTTAAAAAAAACATTTTCTAAATCCAGCTTCTCTGATGTGGGGGATTTGCTGCTTTCCCCTGTTTTACATAAACTGAATATCTCTGAGTTTTTAAACTGTTGGTCGCACGCACAAAAAAAACTCATCATGGGCTCTTGAACATGATGATGAGAAAATGTTTATTTTTGACTATTTTATGATGTTATATAGACCAAACAACAAATCAATTACTTGAGAAAATAAGGGTCAGATTAACTGTATAACTTGTTGCAGTCCTACTTTTACCTCTTGCGGTCTCTAAAAGTCTAAAAATCTAACAATTCGAGAAGAAGAAGAAAAATACTCTTTTTACAGAGTCACAAGCCAAAAAGATTGGGACCGGCTGTATTAGAGAGTAATAACTCCTGTGGGTAAAATCACTCACATTGCTGACCAGGTAGATGCCTCTTCCTCTGGAAGATGCTACTGGTTTAATAATCCAGGGGCCCTTGTCCTTGGCAAAACAATCTGAGATTGAAGCAGGAGAGACAAGAAGAAGATTGAAACAGAAAGAAAAATGTATAATGTATATGTTTAGAATGGGCAATGCTTGTAAACATATGATAAAGAGAGGTCGGGATCAGGTGAGCGGTGTCTTACTGCAGAACTCCTGGTACTCAGAAGGAAGCACAAAGGTCTGAGGAACAATATGGAAGTTTTTGAAGCCATGAGTCTGCTGCATTCGCTGGATGTTTTTATACAGACGGTCTTTGCGCGTCAATTCATATGACCTGAAATTGAGCAGAGCCTCCAGTTTAAAATGCTCCAGCACACCACTCCACAGTTCCGACACTGACAGAACAAAAATATACACATACATAACAGCAATAGATCGCCCTCTGCCTGACAGTATGATTCATTTCATTCGTTTCAGAGTGGCATCGGTCCAAACTAAATGCGCTTTGCAGTGGAAGCCAACAAACACATCGCCTGAACTGACGGGCTTAGAATGGCTCAGTGGTGATATTTATGACACAGAAAACAGTGGCAACACACTCATACATTTTAACTCTAACGTCTGTCATACCTGGGAAAGTGGTTGACCTTCTGGAAGTCTTGAAGGCTGCGTAGTGTGTAAGGCTTGAGGTGAGATCCTGTCCACATGAGGTTAAAGTCATTGCTGTTTGGGTGAACCTAAAAAAACAGACGGAATGATTGACTTCACTTGACAAGATGGATCAAAACATTTAGATTCAGTACACACAGAGCAAATGACATTTGCAAAGGGATCAATAAAAAAAACATAAAACAAAGCCATTGTTGTTCATAAGCTCTGTAGAGTTCTCAGTCACCGACAGCAGTATTATATTCTGATGTCCATCACATATGACAGCTCAGTTGAATTAAATCTAAGAAGCAGATCAGACACTCCAGCGATAACCTGAAGAAATACAGCCGGCTCTATAGAAATGATCACATAAGAACTCACAGATTTTCATCACCCTGATGTTATTTTATCTGTTTTGTTTTGTTTTATTCCAACAATTCGTTAGGAGGCAGTATTCACATGGCCGTTCGGTGTCTAGGGGAGAGACAGATGTTTGCAATAAAGGCTTATTAAAGTTTGGCTCTGTTGCGGCTGTGGTAGACACTCGTCTGCCTTTGATGATGGTTAGCGGGAGTCAAGAAGCATTGAAATGAAATAAAAAGGGAATTAATTGTAACTGCTAGGAAAGAGCCATAATAGAGATTGTGTGCCCTCGTGAAACAGGATTAATGCTCTTGAGGTCAATTTTTTTTTTTTTATCCTTGGGTGCATTCCCGGGCTTTGACATCGGCACTATTAGTCAACTGAGATAAAAACAGCCCTACTATCCCTTATCCTACACAGCAGAGATGTACATAATGTACACAGCTAAAAAACAGCATTGTTTTTTGCAAGATTTAGACTAATCTTTTCAAATGTGCATGATTTAGTGGAGAACATTACCTCATGGAATCCATGATTGGCCAGTATTCCCCGTACCAGGCGGCTCTCTGTGCGCACAATCTTGAAGGCCATATTATATCGCTCTATGGACAACAAAATATTCTTAGTATCCAACTTACTGAAGGCTCCACATTTTTATCCGCATATTATCAGTCTTTTTCTCACAGTTATTTTGTAGCTTCAACAAATGTGGTGTACCTCCAGTAGAGCAGATATTCCCATCTTTTGAAACTGCAGCTTCAGGGAAAAACAAGAGAACTGGGATGGACTTGCTGAGGCCACTCCAGGCAATGCAGGTATGGTCTCTAGTGGACAAACAATTAGATGATACATACTCACAGTTAAAGGCATATTTTTAAAAGTCTGGGACCAGCAGAAAATCTAATAATCTGAAGAAATAAATATTTGACTTCCCGGTAACAATGCTATACAGATGCACTGTAGCATGTGTGTTCACTCACGGATGATGTGAACTAACCTACATGGAGAGTTTACCTAATGCTGAGGGAATGTTTCCTGACATGGTGTTTATTTCAGTCAGGCAGACAGAGACAGAACTACACACATTTTCAGGAGGTGCTGGGCAATAACAAACCCATGTACTGTACTAACAAACACCCTTGTAAAACTGCAGATTATCTGATAGTACCAGACACAGCCCGCTTATCAGGGGCTAAAAATAAGATAACGTAACATGATGATGGAGTAGAACTCAATCAGGCATGGCCGGTCTTGATAAGGAAGAGAGGCATGTAAACAATTGCTGCCCTGAGCTTAAATATCTAGGCATGTCAGACAGTGTGGTAGATATATTTTACACTGCGGTGGCTTCGCTGCACGACCATAAACAATGTGTTTTGATCATATTTAAGCATCATTTATTTTATACATGAACCACCATCGAGACTATTGAGATACTACACACAAGATGTGAAGGTCTTAGACAGAAGGCCATATTGTTGCCATCGCAGTAATATTTCAGTAAATTATGACCATTTAGGTTGCAAATATTTTATTAAATATGCAAATATGCAGGCACTTACATGTGTATGCCTCCTGTGTAGGCTTTTTCATGTTGTCATAAACTTTTACATCACGTTAAAGTCAAGTAATATCAACTGGCCCTAATAAATAAAGTGATGACATTCATGTAAGGGTTGAGGAGAAAAATGTTAACAGGTTGAAATCAAATGTGCAGCCGATGCTTGTTTGGTAATGAACTGAAATCGGACAGGGTGTACTGGAGATACTCAATTTCTGTAACATAAAATCAAAGTGTTTTACTATAGTAGTGTGTGAGTAAAAATGCAGCCCCATCAGTAAAAAGAGCACTGGTCACCAGGAGGATAATACTAAGCAATCCAAACTAATTCAGGAGATGGAAATTAGCCTAAAAGCAGACACAGTGGCTCTCAGTATGCTATGACTAAGTATAGCTTAAGAGGGAATTAGTTGCCTGAGACAAGATAACATATAGACCAACTGTTGTAGCTAAGATCTACAGATCGTTACTCTTCTCTCTCATTCAGTTAATCTTTCATCAATTATGCAAAATGAAAGCTTCCTGAAGGCTTTATTTTGTCTAAATGTATCTTGGCATAAATTATTAAACAGGGCTCCTTCTGTAATCCTGCATAGATTACATTACACGATCAATATACTATGGCAAGTTGCAAAGACAAAGACCTTGGAACAGCCAGTAAAAAAAGTGAATATGGTGTCACATTACTAGTATATTTAAAGAGGAATCTTCAGGTGAGGTCTTACAGTAGGATCAGTAGGGTAAGAACCTAACTGACACTGAAGGCGACCTGTGTAATTCAGACAGCCATGTCCACAAGCTGCAGTGACTGTGAACAATATCCTACTCATCTCCATCTCCGTTTACAACTATCTGACTGCTATAAAAGCAACGCAAGCATATCAATGGATAAGTCTGTTTTCAAAGAGAAAATACTCCCACAAAAGTGTATGCGATAAGAAATGAAACAGCATAGGTAGGTATAATGTAACACACAAGAATGAACATTCTGTCATTAGTGTGTGTTCTAATGTAGAAGTTTGCACAGACCTGATCAACACTAAGGTGACTGTATATGACAACACCCCTTTAAAGGTTTTTGGGGGAGTTTTTCCTAATCTGAATCAAAGTTAATATCTAATAATACTCTGTCTACTGTAGAATCCTATAACAGTTAGTGCCTGTGGCGCACTGCAGTCAGCATCAGAAACGATTTGTCAGCTTAAGGAAGGAATAAAAAGCCTCAGCCTCTAATCACAAATAAGGACCCATCTCTGAGCTAATTTTCTTTTTCTGTTGTCATGTTTATGTTGCCTGTGGTCAAGTCAGTTTTATTTTTCTCAATATCACAAATCACCCATGTGGGGGGGCTTTACAGTCTGTACGCAGCATAAGACACAGTCTAGCACTTACTCTTGCTCGTCTTCTGAGGAGGACTCAGAGTCCTCCTTGCTATCACGGATCACAGCAGGCATCTTCACAGTAAAAGGGGACGAGCTGCCCGGTGAAATCTTCCTGGGATCGAGTGTCTAGGTTTTACCATGGCACCTAAAACGCTACAACCTCCAACTGCAAAACACATCAGCCATTGAATAGCTCAACGTCAGTCCATTAATGCAAAATGTTATATTAATAACCACGTTACAAAGGCTCGCTAACAAAGACTATAACGTTAAATCTTTCCAGAAACAACTTAGCACACAGTTAACCGAGAACAACTGCTTTGTAGTAACGTTAGTGGTGGTGAAATTATCTTTCTATTAACGTTACAGTAAACAGAATAACGTTAACGTTACGTTAAGACTAAACCCAGACAGACAGCCAAACAAGAGTTAGGTAACGTTAAATAAGACGTAAGGTTACTAACATGTTACTTTAGGTGTGGGAAGCTAGCTAACCAGGTAACGTTAGCTAGATAAGGTAGGTAGATGCTATGCCATACAAGTACACATCAACGTAAACTTGCCTTTATCTCTGAGAGCCTGCTAACTGATAGCTGGCTAGCTTTTGTCACCAGGGCCAGTTGATCTTAGCGGTTAATCTTCCTGGTAACTACAACAAATGACTGAGTAGCAACAGAGCAATGAGCATGCGCAGTCTCGAACATTATTTATTGTCCACCAGACCAAACTTTGCACTGCATCCGTAACCTTATAAAAAGATTAATTTACAGTCATTGGGTGGGACTCTAATGTCTATGCGCGGGACGCTGTCAAACTAAAAGAGTGCATATTAGGATAATATATGTGTTTTTCTGTGTTTGAACAAGAACATATGCACAAAAAAGAAATGTGTTAGTATTGATACACATATTATTAGCAGCTCTTATAAACTGAAATATAAAATTAAATACTTAAACCAGTGTTATAACTTCGTTAATTAACGTGGTTCAGGATAACATGGTAGTATTACTCGAATTGTTTTATTGACCAAACCCTCCCTGATCCATGGAAAAATAGTTAAATCTTTTGTGTAAGTCATCGAAACGGGTTAAGGACAAAAAAGCCCTTAAATTGATTTCTTTACTTGAAACTCTTACGTTAATTTGAGATAGCCTTTTTTATTTCTTTTCTCTTATTTTATTTTCTTCTTTATGTTGATTTGTTATGTATAAGCTCCTATAGATTTTATTTATATGCTCGACCCGAGGCAAAAGCTCTATTTTTGAAGTGAATTTGTAAAAATGCTTGTTTGTATATCTGTATTCTGAATAAAAAAAAATAAAAATACATTGTACTTCCTGTACTTGTACAGATTTAACGAAGACGCAAGTCCCCACAGAGCATCCTCCTGTTCCACATCTGCTCTTTGTTTGAACGCAGCCTAGCCTACAGTCTATGGCTGACCGGGTTTCTTGGTTTCTATTGGTTGGCAAAGGAAGTAGGCGGAACCTGAACGCTTGTATGGGCCAATCATTTGAATGGTACGATTGGATGGAGCCATTTCTTAAAATCTGTTATTGGTCAACCCCACAGTCCAAGATTGAAAGTTGGTTGGCTTGACTCCCATCTAATTGTTTTATATCCAGTTCTCTCTTGTTTCGTCCCACTCAGGAACATGTTCACGTGGTAGTTTTATAGAGGCCGCTAGGTAAATATACGCACAATTCATAATTGTTTTAACCAGGTTCGTACAGCAACGTCAGCATGCTATGTCACGTTTGTTATTGCTGAATATCTCTTGCTAGCTGATATATGGTATTTCTGTGTTGTGTCGGTCAGTTAACATGGAGCAGACATCTGTTATTCAGATTGTAATATGACCAGCCAGCTGCCCTCGCATTAGCCTTTACTTTGAAGCTGTTTATCCTGCACAGATAAACAACACACTAACTTTTCTTTCGGACAGGTGCGTCTCACAGACAGATAACATGAGTCGCTTTCTGAACGTCCTGCGCAGCTGGTTGGTGATGGTGTCCGTCATCGCGATTGGAAACACCGTGCAGAGTTTCAAAGACCACAGTTTTTTGTCAGAGAAGCTCTACACAGGCACACCAGAGTTTGGTGAGCAAACTAGGTTTGATTGACGAAACCTAATGGACATTACAGATGGGACAACATTAAATGTCACATCATCATATTTTCCACTCAACTGAGCATGATGTTGAGGTTGTCAGGTGTTCAGGAGTTGGTGATATGATTCCTCAGAAAATATATACGTTTATAAAATAGCATTGAATAGAAAAATGTATCTGAAATTTGTATCAGCTGCTAAGACAACATTTGTATATGACTCATATATTTATGTAAACAATTAATAACAATATTCAATTTTAGAGTCACACCTACTGGATTTAAGAGACCAATACCATTTTTTTACAGTCAAAAAGCAGTGCTCTCTGGTGGACAATGTATAGGTGACAGTTTCTAAATGACCCCAAATATAACATCTTTGACATGTTAGTACTGCAATTTCTTATTACTTATCAGCCGACATATACAGTATAGGCTACATATACTGATAGCAATATAGTAGGCTATTTGTGTTAAGCTAATATTGGCCCAGCTGATTTATCAATCTGGCTTGTATCAAAAAATGTGTAAATAAAATAAGTTTAGGCAGACTTAGATATACATGACTATATCATGATATATTGTTTTCTCCATTTTTTTAAACTCCATTCCTGATTTTCTACTTCTCATTTCCTTAGTGAATGGTCTCCAAGCTCGAACATTTGGCATTTGGACGTTGCTGTCATCTATCATTCGCTGTTCCTGTGCCATTGATATCCAGAACAGAACGTAAGACAGCTTCTCACTTCCTGCACCTTGTTTCTGATGGCAGTCTTCATACTGTACGTTCTTACTGTGTGTCATACCGGCTCCTGCAGGCTCTATCACATCACCCTATGGACATTTGTGCTGGCGTTGGGTCACTTCTTGTCTGAAGCCTTGATCTACAAAACTGCTCCTCTGACTATCGGTGTCATGGCACCTCTCATTGTGGCAAGTGAGTATGGACTGTACTGAGGAGTGATGGGAAATATCTTTACATTATCCCTTAATTGATTACATTTTGATGTGTTTTTCTAGCTTTCTCCATCATAGGAATGCTGATTGGATTCCAGTGTATCCCAGAGCCACAAGAGGAAGTCGGAGCACGACAGAAGAAGCGTAACTGAATCCTGGCTGTTTGATTTTCCTCCCACCTCCACAATGACCACCAGACACTAGTGGACTGGTCCTAGTGTGCTGCTTCTGGTTGTACATTACTTTTCTACTGTAACACTTTCTATAGACTATATACATCTCTATATGGGCTGTATTTAATGTTTATTAAATTTACAGTTCACAGTGCAATCAAAAATGGTTTGACGTGATGATCTACCAAAGAACTCAGATGACTATACAGTATAAAACTATGCTATGCTCTTCATTGCAAAGTCTCATAAACACGAATATCATCAATTACTCTCGATGTTTGTTCTGTGCTATGTAATGTTTCTACACCCAATTATTGTCATATAAAACTTTTAGATAATGAAATGATTAGATTTTGGATGATATGTATTTATAAACTACATGTGAAAAATAAGTTGTGAGACATCTTGTTTCCGAGGGCGTAATTGTGTTTTTTTTTCTTTTTCTTTTGACAAACATTTAATATTTGTGCTGCACTGTAAAATGTACTAAAATACCACTGAAAGAAAAACTCCCAACATTCATCATAAAAACCGTAAAATCACCAGACAGCTTATCACAACACATCAAGTAAAACATGTTAATGACAAACTGTACAAACAATGGTTACATAGCATGAACTTCATTTCTCAGTAACAATTTT
The DNA here is from genome assembly GCF_008315115.2 of Sander lucioperca. Taxonomy (NCBI): domain Eukaryota; kingdom Metazoa; phylum Chordata; class Actinopteri; order Perciformes; family Percidae; genus Sander; species Sander lucioperca. Next base: position 13,585,497 of record NC_050190.1, on the reverse strand, counting down.
ACAAGCTAAGTAGTATCACACATAAAAACATTTTCTTGTGCAAAATGACAACTGCAGTAGATCGACTTGCCTTCCATCATGTTTTCTGCTGTGCCATCATTCTTCATGTTCCAGAGGCTCTCACATGTTCATCCAGTTATGTATCACCAAATATCTTGTAGAGATCACTTACAGTAAAACAAGGACAAAACTGATGCACAGCATCAATCGTATTCATAATCAGCAGGTTGCAGAAGTAATACTTCCATGTGATCCTGAATGACAGGCAGAGATGAGCCTTGTTGATCTGACTGCCATGACAGGAAAACAGCACAGTCTTTAGTCTGCATTAAACACTAACACTCAATAGAATGCTTCAGCAATGTAAAGACTCAGTTCACTTACACACATTATTAGTCCAATATGAGGAAACAGTTTAAATATTGCTCATTAGATGCATAGAACACTACATTAACACTAATCAGAGGGGGACTGTAAAAGCTTGCGAAAGTTAAGTGAAAGAGTGTAGTAATGTTGGAGTCACTGAAGTGGCAGTTGCATTGCACTGACAGGACATTTAAAATGCCTACATTAGATACAATAATGTTTACAAAGATGATTTTGTGTAGGGGTGTAAAAACCATTGAGGTTCCAAGTGTGTTCCCATTGTGCATGATTGACTTGTGCTTTGTTTGAGATGAGCTAAGTTGCACTTGGGATATTAGTGGGAATCTCTAGTGTTCAGGTCAGAGCGTGGCATTCAGGTCTGCAGGTGTTTAAGGCGACACAGAGGGCTGCTCAGTATGTTATGTGTGTGCATGTTTATGTTTGACAGTGTCAGTATTTCTGCTTTAATCTGTACAGGTATCTTTGACATTCTATCCTCCTTATAACTTCCTCTCTTTCAGGACTTCAGGGGGAGAGACGGCTCCTTCTAGATCAGCTTTTGCTTTCTGTAAAGGAAGAGGACAGAAAACAATTACAATTGTATCATCCAACAAATGAGCAAAAGTAGTAGTTTTTTTAAAATCAGAAAACACAAATTCTCAACTCATCACAGCCTTCAGAAAGACAACAGAACGTTAACATAGACCAAAATTATTCTGTACATTAGAGTATTAATTAAACACCTTAAAACATGAATCTCTTGCATTAAATCTATGTTCAACCTGTTTATTTTGATTGTGGAGTGGAGCAGAATGTACTGCAGTTCAGTAGTAATAACCTCAAGTATTAAAAATACCTGTCATCTATTTTTGTAAATTGAAAGACAATGTGGTTTGTAACACTTTTGTTGAATGTTCTGGAGATTTGAGTGGCATTTTGACATTGAAGATAAGGTTTGTTTACTGTCACATGTTACTCTGTTGTGTGCCTGCCTGTCTGTGTGCGTGCGTGCATGCGTGTGTGGTATTACTGGTGTTAACTTGGTGTAAAGAGGGTGTTCCCCTACCTTGGAAGGTGTGTGTTTGGATTTTAGTGAGGTTGTGGGTTTATGTCAAGACCGCCATTGCCTGTGGCCGCTGCACGTTGTGGCCCCGTAGTCCTGCACCGATGACACAGAGCCTGTAGGCTAGAACGATAGCTTGGGTGTCACACCTCTGAGGGGCTTTAGAAGGGGCCACCTCATTCTCCACCATCTCCTCCATGCTACACCACTCCCAGAGTGCCCTGCACCAAACCCTGCACACCCAACTAATACTGCCTGCTACCTGCACCTAGCCCAGCAGCTCCACTTACACTGCCTTTAGTGAGGAGAATACAGTGTTTAGTTCAAAGTCATCTAGCAGCAAATCATGCTAAGATGTAACATTATTTGTTTAGCATTATTTATTTAGATATATTTTACATCTATTCACCTATTACTTATTTCAACTGTTGTGCCTGTATCGTTATCTATCTCGCTGCTGCTGGTCTTCTTATTTCTAACAATTTAATAGAACTGGCTCTATAATAAAGAAGGAAACTAGTGGTGGTCAATTTAATGTATCTTATTTAAGATATATTAGTGTGCAGGATTACTGGAGCTTTTCATTTTAGTGCATGTTGTGTTTGTTTAAAATGGCATTCATTGTTAATAATTTAGAGGTGATTCTGAGCAGCTGGAGGCCACTGGGTTTTATTTTCTGTTCAAGTACATTTAAACATGTGATATGTTACATACATGTGGACTATTGACCAAATAGATGCTTTTGTTTCAGTTTAATTCAATAAATTAAACCTGCTTTTTATTCAGTGGATAGTGGTGTGTTATTATCACATTATTACAGTGTTTTATGAACTGATTAGTACAGATTACTGATCTGTGTGACAGCTGTCAACTGCACGTCTTTGCAAAAGTGAAAACAAAAGTAGGTTTTTATAGCAACAGATGGTAAACATGCTGTTAGAGCAAGTTGGAGAGCCGTCAGACAAAGCAGACTTGTGCTTTCTGCTAACAGTATTTGAGAATAGAGAATGTTTTAGTGAGGTTGTAGAAGTGCGACCCCTGCTTTGCTCGTGTGTACCTGCAGCAGTGCATGAGAACCATTCAGAGTGCATTCAGCCCAGAGATATCTAACACATTCCTTCACCAAAGGGATGTGGAGAGCCCACCTCAGACTTTATGTAGCGTACACAGATGTACTTACACTCATTACCTTCACCTCAGACTGTTGTAGATTGGCCTTCTGGCGTCGGAGGTCGGACTTGATAAATCCTGTGATAAAGGAGAGGGAAAAGCTTGGCTTATGGAAGTTGTGGCCTCTGTGGACTTTTGGTTTAAAATCAGAAAAAGAAAATGGCATATCAGTGGTGACTCACTTCTGTAATTTAATGTATTTTAGGTTGAAATAGAAAAACAGGGACAACACAGAAGGCTATTCAAAGCAGGTGCCTAGACAGCACTAAACATACTGTATCTTAGTGTTATTTCCACATACCTGTCACAGTTTCAGTATCTTTAAAATGAGTTAACACATTCCATACAAAATGGTAACAGGGATTTCATTCCACAACCCAATGTATCTTATATAATTTTAAGAGGGATGATTTGCATGTTTTATGTCAGAGAATATCAGATAAATGAGTTGTTATGTGTTAAAGATGAGCCTTGTTGATCTGACTGCCATGAAAGGAAAACACAGCACAGTGTTTAGTCTGCATTAAACACTAACACTCAATCGAATGCTTCAGCAATGTAAAGACTCAGTTCACTTACACACATTATTAGTCCAATATGAGGAAACAGTTTAAATATTGCTCATTAGATGCATAGAACACTACATTAACACTTATCAGAGGGGGACTGTAAAAGCTTACGAAAGTTAAAGTTAAGTGAAAGAGTGTAGTAATGTTGGAGTCACTGAAGTGGCAGTTGCATTGCACTGACAGGACATATAAAATGCTACAATTAGATACAATAATGTTTACAAAGATGATTTTGTGTAGGGGTGTAAAAACCATTGAGGTTCCAAGTGTGTTCCCATTGTGCATGATTGACTTGTGCTTTGTTTGAGATGAGCTAAGTTGCACTTGGGATATTAGTGGGAATCTCTAGTGTTCATGTCAGAGCGTGGCATTCAGGTCTGCAGGTGTTTAAGGCTTCACAGAGGGCTGCTCAGTATGTTCACTCTCCATGTGCTCACTCTTCACAGCAGCTTTTTTTCTTCTATGTGGCCGTGTGTGCATGTTTATGTTTGACAGTGTCAGTATTTCTGTTTTAATCTGTACACGGTATGTTTGACATCTATCCTCCTTATAACTTCCTCTCTTTCAGGACTTCAGGGGGAGAGACACACACACACACACACACACACACACACACACACACACACACACACAAGGTCAAATAACATAATAAATAATAAATAAGGTAACCAGTAAAATGCTTTAAAAGTTAAGGAATTTTAAAATAGCATATTATTTTTTTTATCTTTGAGCTTATCATAAATAGCAATAATTGTCAGGACAAAGCTCGTGGACTGGGGGATCAGAGGAGCATTAACATTGTTTGACAAAGCAGCTCTCGTGCCAGCAATGCAAAAAATACCCAAAAAAAATGTTTTAACGTCTTTAAAGTCTTGAAGATAACAAAGAGTTTAGAGAGATGTTGTATACGATGAGTTGGCATAACAAATCTTAGATGACTCCTACTACTGTCACTTTAATCACACCACTCTTAACATAATACATGACATTAGGTAACCAGTAAAATGCTTTAAAGTTAAGGAATTTTAAAAGAGCATATTATTTTTTGTTTGATATGGAGCATTAAGGAATAAGATGCTGTAATTTTCATTTAATTGTGCCTTTAATAAATGGGGATTTTTCATTCGGCCACTAGAGGGCAACCTTATCCTATGAAAGATACCACTGTGCTGCATGTAACTTAATAAACCTAAGGCTTATAAACACAATACGCCCTGGTTTAAATAGTCATGCTTCACTTCTGTATTAAAGTTCCATTTAATATCACGTGCATCCACAGTTGCTGACAGGAGTTCAATGTTCACTGTTGTTGTAAGCACTGTGACAGGAGAGGTGTATGCTGAGGAAACAGAGGAGAGGTTAATATCTTACCTGTCAGTACTGTTCCTATTAGCAGGAAGATACTCAGGAAGATGTTTCCTGCTAAAGTGCCCCATCTATCGATAATCTTCCCTTGAGAGATGGTGAAAATGATTCCAAAGATCTGAAAGGAGATTTTTTTTAAAAATGTACTGCCCCAAACCAACACCTTTTGTATTCTGTTTTATTTGTTGTTCATGCTAACATTACTGACCTGAGCTGAACAGTTAAGCAGTCCGGATGAGGTTCCCTCTGATTCTGGATAGGTTAGCTCTACTGCAAACTCAAAGCCCAGAGGTAGATATCCTGTCATGAAGAAGCTGCAGACAGACAGGGTCAAATTAAAGGCTAAAAGAAAAGTGTGTGATCTGCAGTAGTTTTCATCCTAACCAAAGAAGGAATAGAAAAACCACAAATTTAAAAGTGGGGCAAGTGTATATTGGTGTACAATACACCCTGTCTGGGTTTCTGTAATGAAAGCCGACAAAGGAATTGCTATGGAAACCAGTTATGGGCTTAATCAGCTTACCATAAATAGCAATAATTGTCAGGACAAAGCTCGTGGACTGGGGGATCAGAGGAGCATTAATATTGCTTTGACAAAGCAGCTCTCATGCCAGCAATGTAAAAAATGCCCCAAAAATGTTTTAACACATTATTAGCAAAACTGTAAGAGCTGTTGGACCTGTGGACATCAAATGTGACAGACAAGGTTCACAATAACCTGGGGCTTAAAATTAGTCTAAAAACTGTGTCATCATGACACGTACACAGTAAACCTTCTCTTAGCCACCACTTCTTAAGACTTTAAATCTTTGTTAAAATGAATGACATTAATGACTTCTTGACATAAAATTGGCATGTTTTGCATTGAGGCATTGTTCAAATTGAAACACTTTTACCTGTGATCATCTTTGTAAATTTATAATTAATTATATCGTAGGTTTTTTTTTAATCAGGATCCAAAGTCTTGAAGATAACATAAAGAGTTTAGAGAGATGTTGTATACGATGAGTTGGCATAACAAATCTCAGATGACTCCTACTACTGTTGCTTTAATCACACCACTGTCACTTTGCCTTGCAATTGTTGTCTTCACATGTTCTTGTTTATTTTTTTTATTTACTTTGTTTTGTTTATTTTTTTTATTTACTTTGTTTTTTTTAATATTCCTCTTATTATTTATTTCTCTATATATCTGCACTCTTGCTCTCTTCGTGCTGCTGTAACAACTGCAGGAACCCTGTTTAGTATTCCTTATAGAGAAATAACTGACCATAGTTAATTTTTACTCATTTAATTTCAAACCCTGGCTGTGATGTTTATGACCTCTGTAGCCTTTACTCTGTAATGGTTACCTACCCTAAAACTCCAGCTGTGACAAACACCACCCACAGGTGACCCAGGTTGAGGGTGAAGGTGTAAACCAGCATCCCAATCAGAGAGAGGAGATATACGGCCAAGGTTGTTTGTCTGAGGAGACAGGAGAGGAATATTAATCATGCAGTTTAAAAAATGTGCGATGGCGATATGATCAGCCAGTATATGCATTCACACACAGCACACCCTATTTGAAGAAAATCCTGTAATCTGATTTGACTTTTACATTAATGAATCTTGTGACAAGGCTCGTGTTTGCTACATGCCTGCAAAGCTGATCAGAACAAAGAAATCCTGCAACACAATTTAACAAAAAAACATTTGGCTTTGGGGGAAATATTTCCTGCTAATCCGCCATGTACAGTATATTGTGACAATTCTATACTTAAAAATAGCTAAAAGGCAACACCTTTGCTTGTTAATGTTGGTTTTGTTGCGTAAATGACAAAGAAATATCTGTTTCCATAGATTTGTCAACACCTGCCGTTATTTAATGTAGATCCCATGTTTCATTTGAAAAAAACACTTGTTGTTTACACTTTTTTTTTTTTTTATTTAGTCTTTAAGAAATTCATTACAAGAAGCAAAACTCATCAGTACAACCATCAGGGTTAAACTGGGAGCAATGGGACCATCTAATAAGCCAGTAGCTCTTCTCCTCCACATTAAACATGCATCATTGTATGTGTCTCATGCATTAAATGTGTATAATGCATATTATGATGCACCTAACTAGGACTTATGTCTAAAACATCTTCAGTTTCTACCACTACAAGAGATAACAACTATAAAATAGTTCTGGTTTAGGCCTATATGAAAAAGTAATGTATAGTTTGTGTCAGAGCAGGCATCTTTTTCTAGAAGAATGTCTTACTTAAAATGAATGAGTCACTGAATACCCCTCGTCATAACCCAGGCCATCTGCACAAACAGGCTTACTCTGGTGAAGCTGTCTCTCGTACAACCACGCGTAAATTATTGCTGCAAAACATTTTTTGTTAATATAACATAGTCCTTTGACTCTGTCCCACATGGGACAATAGGCGTGAGAGGGTCAACAACATAAATCCGGACCTGACGGCTTTGACAGCTAACCATCCTAATGGCATGTAAGGAATCTGAGGGACGAATCATAATAGTTTGCATGCCAGATCGCTGAAGGCAGTGTGCCAAACATCTAACACTCGGAAAACTATTGGAAATAAGTGGTTACTTTGTGAAAAAAAAGTACTGATATTCTTGATCAAGACAAAAATGACAGCATCAATAATTCTGATACCAATTGGAAATCTTCACTTTTAAGATTGAATTATTAATATTTCCCAAGTTTAATGTGGTGGCCTGATATGTGACCTGGGAGGAGCAGCAGAGTATAGCCTGTCAGTTCAGATAAGCAGAGAGGGACATCAGATATAAAACTCAGTTCCGCTGGATTCTCATTCATGAATACACTTGGACATCTCCCTGTGAATGCATGATTTAAAAGACATCCATGCAAGGAGCCCATGTTTTAAAGCAGAGACTGACTGTTGTTCCTTTCAGAGGTGACGGTGAGTTTTCACTTAAAACGTGAAGCTACAACATGACTTTTGTTGACATGCTACAGGCTCTGTCGGTCTGACGGTCTCTGTTCTTTGTTCTAGACTGAAATATCAATTTTAACAACTATCAGATGGATTGCCATGAAATTATGTACAGATTTTAATAAGCCACCAGAGTATGAATCCTAACTGCTTTGATGATCCTCTGACTTTTCCTATAGCACCACCATGAGTTTGATATTTGTGGTTTTGAGCTATCGGATGGATTGTCATGAAATGTGCCACAAGCTCAAAAGGTCAAAGTTTTTTTAATTTGCAAATGTTACAATGCTAACACACTAAACTAAGATGGTGAACATGGTAAACAATACAACTGATTACCAAAAGCATGTTAGCATCGTCATTATGAGCATGTTAGCATGCTGATATTAGCATTTAGCTCTAAGCACTGCCTCACAAAGCTGACAGTAGAAGAACCACTGTCAACATTAAGTCATCATTGACCCTCATCATTGATTTCCGAGAACCTTTAACACTTATTTGTCTGAAGACTGTAGTAGCATGATTACACTATGGCTGGGTTTTGGCTTCTTCTCAATGGCTGGAATCATTACTTAAGATCAGTTTGGCATTGTTTTTGCCTTTCAAAGTATCAATAGTAAAACAGTGTTTTGTAGAAATATCTTACTTGTATGTTTTGGTCTTGTCCAGCCAAATGCCACATATGATGGACCCCGCCATGCCAGCAACAACAATAGTCAGACCAATTCTCCCAGCATTCACTTCTTCACCCTGAGAGTAAAACATTGACATTTCTGGTTTTACAGACCATATAAGGCATCTGTGACCTTGTTCACCCTGTAGTTAGCTTGTCCTGGAAGCTCTAAACCATAACAATCAGATTCCCAGACCTCAGTTATCTGTGTCAGGGTCATCTCCTTGGCAGCTTTATAATTATTGGTGTCAGAGAAAACCACACAAATGTTTACATGCTGGGCCTATTGACACTGAGTACATGGAGGGAACGAATGGCTGAAGAGGTTAGGAAGGAAGACACAGAGAACAAAGAAAGAGCAAAATAAAAGCTAATCTGGTTTGAAATAAAGTATACAAGGCATAAGCATATTTTAGAGCAGACACACTGAGACTTACAGGATATTGTTCAATGATCATCTGATTCAACAGTGTGGAAATAGCATAGAAGCAGCCGACGTTCAGCCCTGCAGACAACAAACAGAAATCAGTGTCTGTCTATTTTGAGAAGACCTGTAGGGAAAGCAGAGGGTGCAGATGGGACCTAATGCTGCCCCCTAAAAACACTGCTGACAACTTCACACATCACGCACATTATAGCCTTCAGACTCTGTCACTACTTGGCTAATAGCATTTAAGTTTATTTATACTGGAGCACAAAGACACAAAATTACCTTAAAATCCCATTGTCCAGGCATGTAAAGGGTACACATTTACAGACTAACACATTTCAATATGCTTCATACTGTCAATCATTGACATTGTCTTCATTAAATAGTGACCTTTGAGCAAAAAAGTGACATCTCAAAAGACCTTTAAATCAATACTACACATTGCGCTGGAAGTCCATGTGTTGTGATGACACATCCCCATATCTGCACACCAGCTGATAAAGACTGTGAGTCTCCACACATGTGATTGTGGCAGCTTCAACCGCAGATGTCTATTTCGAGGCTTTTAAATCTTTGTTACCTTTCACCTCGATATTGCAACATCTTTCCCTGGATGTGCGATAAAAGTAATGATGTTGGAGGGTGGGATGACCTGCATGTCGCAGTGATGTAATCAAGACATCATCATGATAGAGAAACATATGAAGACACAGATCTGGACTTCCTCCTTCTGCTATCTTTATGATATCATTTTTTGGGACCTTCCTATGAACCTACAGTATTATGTAAGTGAATCAGCTTACAACAATTCTGATATTTGTTTAATCACTAATCATAATCAGGGTGGGAAATTAACTTTTTTGCGTGGATGCTCAATTTTACCAGCCACTTATATTTTTTATCAGCCACTTTTTCCAGAATTCAAATTTATAAAAGAAAGTGCACTAAAATATTTTGAATTGCTTCAATACATAATTTTTTTATTATTAATACATATTTTATTAATATGGGCAAAGAAAACTGCGAAACCATGGTAAAATTGTATTTGGTCAGTATGGTCATATTCTACAGTAATTGTAGGCTTACATGTTTAATGAACAAAAAAAAATATTGACTCATCTCTCAGTAACATAGCATTAAACAGTCCCTCCAGGATTTCGCAGCCTTTTTTTTTGTATAGTTCTTTAAAAATAAAAAGGAAACGTATTTTGGGGAGAATAAAATTACTCTGGGCTGAGTTTTCTTAGTAACCTTACCAAAAAGGCTCAGGATGCTGCAAATGTTGGTATAATATGAAAATGGCTGGTGGATTTAAGACAAAAAATAATAATTTATTGAATGAATCAAATTTGAACATTTCTGTCAGTGGCTTGTTGATCTTTACATTGTTAGTTAATTTCCTAACCCTGGCCTGGGACACACATTCATACGGTTTGATAAAGTAGGCCTACTTATTGGACTTTAACTTATCATTGCACTTACAATAACGACCGTAGCTGTCCTCAATTTAGGTCATCGTGTACATCTCATCTCCGTTTTTTCCTGCATCCACCGTGTGTGTGTGTGTGTGTGTGTGTGTGTGTGTGTGTGTGTGTGTGTGGGTGTGGTGGGTGTGTTGGTGTGTGTGTGGGCGTGGGTGTGTTTGTTTGTGTGTGTGTGTGTGTGGGTGGGTGTGGGTGTGTGTGGAACTGAGCAGCAGAGAGGCCGACAGGATTAAAACAGCAGCAGCTTTCAGCGACTGAAAAATTGTTACAGCGTACATTGATGTTTAATATCTGATGACATATTGGGGTCATTTTTGGATTTATTACAGTAAATATATTACATATTGGACCTTTAATACAGGTTGGCAGGACGGTCTGAAATGTTTTGCATGGTCTTTCGCTGTACGTTTTGTCAATGCGCCACTTGTTCGAAAAGTAGGCTATCTTCTCTTTTTCTTTACCTAGCCCTCAACAGTTTGTACATTCATAGCTAATGCTGACTCCGCGGCAGGCCTCTTAACACCGGGGACATGTCGCCACATGTTTTTAACCGATAATTTTCGTTTCGTCTGTACCTCAGCTCAGCTACATGGTGTCACAGATGATCGCTGAAAACTACTTGACAAAAGTCTTTAAGTTCTTCACAATAAAAGTCCTCCGTTATTTTGGTATTTGAATGTTTTTATTATGAAGCAGCAAAATCCGGAAATGTTGGGCATTCATTAGCAGTAACGTAACGCGACTCCTATAAGCATTGTGCATTGTTTCTTAGCAACAGCATTCTTTGACAAAAGCTGTCCAATCCGTTACAAGGAATGTTTTACAATCAACCCACCACTGTGGCTGGTAGGCTATATACAAGGCAAAGTCACCCGCCACTTTGAAAAAGTACCCGCCATTGGCTGGTGGCGGGTGCTAATTTCCCACCCTGATCATAATCAAGTAAAATGCCAAATATGTGTTAGTTTTAGCCTCTCACATGTGAGGTTTTCCTGTTTTTCTCTGTTTAATATCATTGTGACTTAAATGTCTCTGGGTTTTGGATTGTTGGTCAGACAAAAAAAGCAACCTAAAGACGTCATCTTGGACTCTCAGAACTTGTAATGGGCATTTTTGCCATTTTCTTGACATTAGCCTAATCGTTTAATAAAATGAATAAACAGGAAGGGTACCATAGGTGACCACCAGGAGCATGAAGGGCTTGTTGCGCAGCAGCCTCAAGACAGAAGCTGTGTACGAGTACTCGCCGGGGGGGATGTTCCTGGCATGAGCCTGGGCCTGGGTGGGCGGGATCTCCGGTCTCTCCTGAAACACTGTTAGACAAACACAATATTTCATGAGGATACTTCTGTGTTCTTTCATTAAGATTGTTGTGATAGTGCATTGTCTGTTCTCTTATCGGCCAGTACAGACACTGACGGGGGGTAAAAGCCCAGTGTGACGCTGGAGGTCATAATGACAGGCGGAGAAATAACAGTGGAAGCAAAATCTGTAGTTAATTAACAGGATGAGTCAGTTGAACAAACATTATCATCATTATTACCTTACCTTAATTTTATTAGCTTTGTATTAATTCCTTGTCCTTATAAACCAATTTGTACCTTATTAAGTTATTATAAGCCCAGAAAATAACTTTTTTTGATATTTTTGCATGGACAGATACACAGAATAGCATATCACATATTACATACTAATTTGTAATGCCTGTCCCTGGATTGGCTTTTATATCTGATCTGATATAATCAATATTATTACCACACCCTTGATACATAAGCTCAGTATCACATTAGAGTGGCCACACAGCAACTTGCAGCTAATAAAGTAATAATAATGTAATAATGTCGGGTACAAAAACTTTAAATCCCCTGTATACCAATAGTCCATCCAAACGTGTTTTCATTTATGTTGCCTTAGGCCTAGTCCACACATACACGGGTATTTTTGAAAATAGGGTTTTTCCCTCCGTTCACAAAAAATATCCCTTCCACACAAGCACTGTTTAAATCAGTTCAAATGGAAATGCAAAAACACAAAAACAAAGATGTTGGCCAATGAGAAGCCTGAAAAAAATCTATTTCTAGATGCTAATGGCTTTCCTAATCTGGCTGCCATGGCGTATGGATATAGTGGAAGAGTTACAATACATTTTTGTGTAAACATGTAGTAAAAAAAAAAAAAAAAAGTCCTGTTAGCAAGGTTAGAACCAGTACTATTTTGGCCATGGCCACCATCGCACAAAATGCTGCCTCATTTTTGACATCTCACAAAGGAGATAAGGGTGCACATTTTTACATTACAAGCTAAAAACTCAATTTCCCTGTCTACACAACAACACTGAAAAACGGAGTTTCTGAAAATCAGATTGACATTTCCCTCACCCCTTTGGTTTGTTGTGCTTGTTTGGGCATGGCAAGTTATCATACCAGGTTGGTGACATCCCGTAATGCCAGTTAACATCTCCCAGAAAGAAGTGCAACCCGTAGTGAAGCTTTACTATGTTTCTTTGACTGTGGATGAGTTTTAGTCCTTCGTGGAGGTGAAAGGAGGAACTAACAGAGCTGACGGGGAAGATGATTTCATAAAACACTGTCACAACTCCCTGAGTTCCTATTTCCCATCGTGTCTGAACACATCTCATCAAAAGGTGAACAATTACAGCAATTACTGCTGCTGCTCATCCAGTGTACTGCGATGCTGTTTCTCGGTAGAAAGCACATCTCAGGAAGACTCAGCTTTCAAGCAGTGCTGCCTTAGGAGCCCAACAAACAAGTAAAAAGTTCTACCATATAAAAATGATAACATTGTGTGTAAACAATGAACCCTGATGTTGCAAAACCCTACTAGAGAATCACCTGTGTTCTCGTCTAAAAATACCATTACACTGCCAACTAAGAAATGTCATTGGCATTACTGTGGGACAAAGGAGGTGAGGTAACAGCTTTGTCACAGTCCCTAAAGCACAAACTGTCAAGATGACTCTTTGCTTTATATATTTTCACAACATGACTGTGGGAGTTATATGAACTTGAAAGGGACTTGCATGAGTGGGCAAGAAGCCCTGACAGCTCTATGAGCCTGCGGATGTGAATAGTCATCTTACCAATGACCACGAGGATAAAGATGAGGGTGGCAACTCCTGCGCTGATGTAGAACATGATTCTGATGTAGTTCGCCAGCTCATTGATATCGTCCACATTAGGCACAAGGATGGGTGGGAGCAGGAACCCAATGGCAATACCCATCTGTAGGTAAGAGGCACAAAATTAAAAAATGACTCTGCGCCTCTAGCTGACAGCTACACACAGAGCTATAGTTAGTACACATCATTAAAGTGGAAAGCATCATTAAAAAAGTTGAAAAAATACAAACTTGACATTTGTGTGAGTGATGGCTACCAGTAAACACATCAATAATACATGCTTATGGGTTAATGTTTCATTTCTTATACTGCACTGTAACTTTTATTCTTGTATTTTAACTGTTTTAAATTTTTTATTCTGTTTTCATGTAAAGCACTTTGAATTGCCCTGTTGCTGAAATGTGCTATACAAATAAAGCTGCCTTGCCTTGCCTTGCCTTGCCCAGATAGCTCAGTTGGTAGAGCAGGCGCCCATATATAGAGGTTTACTCCTCGACGCAGTGGGCCCGGGTTCGACCTGAGGCCCTTTGCTGCATGTCATTCCCCCCTCTCTCTCCCCTTTCATTTCTTCAGCTGTCCTGTCAATAAAGGCCTAAAAATGCCCAAAAAATAATCTTTAAAAAAAAAAAAAATAAATAAATAATACATGCTTATTTCATATGTAGTGATTACAAAATTAAAATCAAAATATGTCAAAGGCGGGTGGTGTTAAAGCAATAGTTTTACATTTTAGGAAACTAGCTAACACATTATATATTGTTTGTTTAATCTGTACAAAAGAAAAATATAAAAACTTTAAAAAATCGCTGTTTTATGGAGGGTTATGTTGGACCAAGACAGGCTAGCTCGATGGTGTTTTAAGCCCCCACCATAGACTTCAAGACACCTAACCCTAACCTCGTCTTCCATGCAGCACTGCCTGGAAGATGACGTTGGGGGCTTAAAACACCAAACACCGACAGGCTAACTGTTACCCCGTTTCCAGTCTTTAGGTTAAGCTAAGCTAACCAGCTGCTGGCTGTAACCTTATATTTGACGGACAGATATGAGAGTGGTATTGATTATCTCATCTAACTTTCTGCCAGAAAGCAAATAAGCAAATTTCCCAAAATGTAAAACTATTGCTTTAAGAAGTACAGGTAATGCAATGGGTCATATTTTGGGGGACTCCCCAAAATATAACCCCTTGCACCAGGGACACATGTGCTTGACATAAAGGTACAATGTCTGTTTTACTTGTTATATCCTAACACTCCCCCTCCCAACCAACCCTCAGGGTCAGCAAAAGTTCTAGTGGATCTGGAACAGTTGGGGGGTACTAAACTTTCCAAATCTGAATACCGTATGAGTAGTGCCCACTTCCTCATCTTCCTACAGCCTCAAAAACATTCCAGAGGGAACACCAGTCAAAGTCCCTCCACTCTAGGCGAGAGATGGAAAAGTGCAAAAAGGGACAAGACATGTTCTGGGGGAAGAAACCTGTGAACAGTGTTTGAGGCATGCAAGCACAGAAATACATTAGACCCCTTCAGGCCTCTGAGAATGTTATAGCCACCATGATTTAGGATATAGATGTGCACTTGTTACCCTCTACAGTACAGCATATTAATCATTAATTTAACTTGAGGTCATTTAGCTAGAGATCCCTTCAATACAGTAACTGGAGAGTCATCTATGTTTAATCGCTGTCACATATCCAAGCAAAGAAAATACATTGTATCTCTCATTTTTGTGCATTTTGGAGAAGTAGAGCAAGTCTTGATAACTTGATAACAAAAAAGCAAAACAAGCTTATTCTCAGTTGGTGCAAATTAAGGATCTCTTATGATGTTACATTTGGCACACAAACTGTTAATCTGTTTGTTCTTCAAAGGCCTTTATGGAAATCCTACCTATTTTTTCTTAATGTGAACTATTTCTGGATGTCCAAGGGGATATGTGAACTACTTCAGCCTGAAAACTTGGAAGCATCAAGTTTAGGGACCGG
Source organism: Sander lucioperca (assembly GCF_008315115.2). NCBI lineage: Eukaryota > Metazoa > Chordata > Actinopteri > Perciformes > Percidae > Sander > Sander lucioperca. Next base: position 13,570,294 of record NC_050190.1, on the reverse strand, counting down.
ATCCAAAGGAATAAAGTCCTGGTGAGCAAGTAAACATCAACAACAATGTGTTCTTTTATCTTCAGCGTCGGAAAGTGGGGCTTAAGCAAAAAACAAGAACATGTGTGACAATGGCCGGTATGCAGTGTTTATTAATGCAGGTGAGAGAGAACACACTTCAATTGAAGAAAAAAAACATTTTAGGTTCAGAGGTTCAAGAGCATCAGAGGGGTCAGACGTTTTTTGATGATCTATGTTTAGGTATAGGGTTAAACATCGTGGTGCGATCACAAGGCATCCATATATGGCCCAATACATAAGATGCCTGTACAGTATCCATTAACTGTTTTTATTGGCGTGTACAGAAAGAATAGTTTAGAACTAAAATGAATTATGAAGCCAGATTCTTCCCTTTAGAAATGACTCAAAAATGCATGAAAATGATGTCATTGTACTTCAAAACCTCTAGATTTATCATCTCTCTAACAATTGTGAAAGAGACATGAACCATGATATGTTCAGGTTTTCCTTTACCTCAAGCTTCAGACGACCTAACAAGTTCAATACATTTTCTGGTATTTTTAGTGTGAGAGGATAGGATAAACGACCACACACACCCTCCCCAGCAGCCCTTATTATTGCCATGGACACAGCATTCTCAGTGTAATCTCATTATACAGTTAGTTTACCCCAAGCCTGGGAACTTGTTCAGAAGCAGGAGGTGAAAGTCAACCGCCACCCCCCACAATTTCCCCTGCCTAGAAAGAACAAAAGACACACACACACACACACACACACACACACACACACACAAACTCACACACACGTAGAGCTACATTCTGGCATATCTGCTTCCTCCCAGTTTGGGAAAGTCTTTACCACACACCTCACCTGTTGCATTATTACATTGTTGCTTACAGTGTATATATGTAGAAGTGGCAGACTTCTTATATGAGTTTGATTTAGCTGACATGTAAAATTTGCTCACTGCCACCACATTTTTCCAGCAATTTTCTTTTCTGCTCAAAATGAACTTGTTTGCATACAATTTACAGTCTTCTGAACACAAAATTGAAGAATACATATTTGACAAAAATGGTAATACTAGGCTCTTGGTAAGTTAGTAACTAAGCTTTCCCAAAGAAATTAATGAAGCCATAACCTTGTTAATGAAAATCACCATTGAACATTTGGAAAATAACCTAAAAGTAAACTGTGAGCTAATACTTTCACAGCTGACATAATAAAATCCACTTTATAAAACGGAGAGTTACAGTCCTTGATTATGATTGGTTGAGACGTGATCAAAGTCGTTACTATACTATACTAATACTATAAAACACACAACTGTGACCGTTGTATCTAAAGATGCCCCCTAGCTGTTCTAAAATCCCTGTAAACCATGGCCTGTCATGGATTATTGCTTATCTATTCCTCAACTTCTCATATACCACATGCCATACCGTAGGCTGTCACGAAATCCTGAGGTAATTTTAAGCGAACTGAAGCTAACATTGTCGACATGTATTAAGTGCTTGTTTCTGCAAGTTAACATGCATCGCTTCTCTCAGATCCTTTTCACTGTTAGAAGCTGAAGCAGCAGCCAGAGAGTGATTCAGACTCAGTCACACATTCAAAGACGCTGACATGGTATAACATGTAGGCCTACCTGCTTGTTTTTTGACACATGGCCATTCAGATTGCTAAAGATGGTAGATCTCTCTCTCTCTCTCTCTCTCTCTCTCTCTCTCTCTCTCTCTCGCTCTCTCTCTCTCTCTCTCTCTCTCTCTCTCTCTCTCTCTCTCTCTCTCTCTCTCTCTCTCTCTCCCTCTCTCTTGGCAACCGACACTCATACTCTCTCTACACCAATATCTCTCTCTCTCTCCCTCTCTCTTGGCAACCGACACTCATACTCTCTCTACACCAATATGAGAAGATAACACACACTGCCAAAGACATTTTGAGCCTGAAAGGCAAACAGAGACACACCTGGTTTCCCAGAACGCAAATGGAACAGGCAGCGGAGACCTCCTGCTGCCCAAACTACAGGGACGCGAGTCTGGACAGGATGCCAAGGATATAAACAGTGGCCACCGAACACACAAACTGGCCGAAGAAGGTCATTGCAAATGTATTGGGGTCAGCCGTGCTCATCTTTATCCAGGCCCCACTGCAGTTGAAAGCTGCGCCCACCACCACGACGTCCCTGAGGCCCCGGTTGTCGAGCAACCACGTTACAGGCAGAATGAGCCACATGAAGGCGTTGCTCATGGAGTAAGCGCTAAAGGTGAACATCATGACCCATCGCCGCTTGTACAACTTGGTCTCTATCAGTGGGAGAGCTGCGCAGCATCCAGGGCTGAAGGCTCCAAGATGTCGCTGCTGTCTCCCAGTGGCAGCTGGTTATATTCTCCCAAACTAGTTGTCTTGCTGGAGACCAACCATTGGCTCTGGCCTCTCCAAGGCCGTCCATCCACTCGTGAGGGAATTCACCCTGAGAATTCATGTTGCTCTTACTGAAACCCCTTTCATTCAGGCTTCTGTAGCAATTAACAACTGGAGGGAAGAGCAAACATTTCTCCTTGTGTGTCCGCTCTCTCAAAACCGTGGCAGTTTACCTGACTCGTCCCTCCCACCCAGCAGGTTTTATCCTACATGCTGATCATAAACAAGCTTGCCAGCTGTGCCTACAGTGGCGATTACTGCTTATTAGTCCTTCTGATTTAGCAGAGGTGGATCTGTGGTGCAGTTGAAATATACTGTAATGAGCAATGTTGGAAAGCTCTGATCCCAGCCAACTGTTACATACCTGACTGACTCCAGTCTTTAACACTTCACTTTAGTCACATGAAAGTTTTATTTTTCATTTCAAACTCCTCCTTCCAGCTTATGTGTTGGATTTACCAAAGCCCAATCACTTTTAATTGCATCATCTGTCTTGGATGCTACCGCACTGGCAGACCTGAAGCCGGATGATTTAAAACGTATTCATTTAGCACAACACATTTTTGTTATGTTGTCTTTATAATCAATGCACAGTGCTTGTGTACTCAAAAACACTGGATTTTTAATGCTCTGCCATGATGAGGTACTGACAGGTTCGATGCTATATGATGCTAAAACGTGAGTTTATAGTAATCAACCATATTGGAAACTGGAGCTTGTTGTCACAGTTTTTACTCTCAGTGGAGGATTATTACTGTGGGACATTTACACAATTAGTCATGATCAATCATTTTTCAGAGGATTACTTTGTATTTGGATTATTCAATGTTCTTTAACTTTTTCCAGAAAAGGATTCAATCATGCCACAACTGAGTGTGACAACGTTTTCATGAGTTTCAGGTTTTTATGGTTGATCGTATGAAATTGTGTCATATTGGAATTTGTTTTGCCTGAACACTGTGACAACACATATCCTGTACTTGATATGGAGGCACTGACTGTTTGTCTAATTTCTGATTTTGTCTCTGTAGAAGATGGCAAATTCATTGCAGGCCTTGGTGGATAAAAGGAGATTAAAACGGAGAACATTAATTTAACTTTTCACTGAAAAAATGATATTAGTGATGTAGGCTAGTAGGCTATTGAATGGATTCTCAAAGCACCAATGGTAATTGTTAATGGTTTCCCTGCTGTCTACAGCCTCCAGCCACCTCTGCTGCATGGAGCAAAGGCGCAAACCCATAAATGGAAGGAGTGGAAGATAAGAGAAGGAGAACCAAAACCTCTAATAATATTTAAACTACAACCCTTAATGCACTTCATGTTCATTATTCACCCTGGCAAATCCATATGATATGAAATCCTTCAGTATTGGTGTTTACATTCAGCAGAAGGTAGGCTACTAGTTAGCCGAGATTGCTTTTTTTGGTATTCGCCTTAATTCTATAAAAACAGTGCAATAAAACGCTTAACCACAGTGGATAAAACAATCTATGATGATGATACAAAAACAATCCCGGGCTCATATCTAAAACACTTTAGGTAGCCTATTTGGGCTATAAACTGCCTCACGGTCATATTCCACTTCCTCAAAGTGACGACCAGCACGAGATGGAGGAATTGTGCACGTCACCTCCCATTTGGTTGCCACCCTCAAAACAAATAGCCTACCTTCCACGATTGAGGAATATTTCACCAGATATTCTCTTTAAGTTTAAACATTTTTGTCGCGTGTTTATTTTATTTTTTTACATCTGGGGCATGGGAAAGTTTGTGAGATTAAAGAGGCAGTGGTGGAAAGTAACTAAGTAGGCCTAGCTACATTTTTACAGTACAGTTTTAAGTTAGGCTACTTTAGGCATGGTTGAGTAGGATACTTCCATTCTTACTTACACTTATTTCAGAGGGTAGTCTCGGCTACTTTTTACTCCACTACATTTACATCTGATAGCTATATCAAATTACAATCTACACAAAAAACACATAATGAGCTCCCAACCTGTTTGGCTTGTGACTCCTTACAGAAAAACTATGTGCAGTTTGGGCCCCTTGTCAAATGTTTATAATATATATGCATATATAATAATAATATTTCCAGTTCCAATATAAAGACAGATTTCCCATCTAAATTTCTCAGTTGTTTCATATAAAATAAAGTTTTCAGGCCCAAAGAGGAGAAAGTAGCCAATATTTTACAAATAATAGAAGAAATTAGGGAAAGAAAATTGAATTAAAATGTGTAGCTGAACTTAGTTTTTTCTTCTATTGTACCCCATTATTTATCTGCCCCTCAGATTGATATATATATATATATATATATATATATATATATATATATATATATATATATATATATATGTTGAAGTATTTGATTGGAGGCTGAACATGAAGACATACAATGTTTCAACAATCGAAAACAAACGAGAAGAATCCATGAACCCGGATAAGCTTTTTCAAGGTAAGCAGGTTCTGTGACTATGCAGATAAGCTGTCACATGTCAGAGCACATACACATGCATGCACGCACACACACACACACAGCATATGTCTGCCTCTCAAGCTTTACAGGCAATGAAAAGTGCTTGTGTATCTGTCCACGCTAAATTTGTACAAACTGCAAAGGATTTTTATCAGGACCAAAGACACACATATTTGTGAAAATCTACGGAAAGAATCCCTTTAGTATCAGAATTCAGTGCAAACTAAGAAATTCCACAAATATGTTTTCATTCAGTTGAGAAGCACAAATGACCCACAGAGACCCTCAAAACAGGGGCGACCTTTTCGTGGGCTCAGCCCCTAATGAGAATGTGACACAGATACAGTGCATTGCTAAATGCCCTGCTAAATCAATAATTTCATTATCTGATAATCTCTGAGCTAGCTACTGCACAACAACGTCATCTAACGTTTTTTGACACTTAGTGTTAATAGACTATTAACACTATGATGGAACTAAACCCAACACGTTATAAGTAATAACGACCAATTTGACACAATGTTCTAACATTCAGCAATTTTAGTTGCTTACGTTTCAATTTGGGTTCAAATCTGCGCCATGAAATTACCAACTTCTTCTCTGGGGACGACCAACGTTAAACTTCACAACCGCACTCCTGGCTTAAGCCCCCCGAAAAAGGGTCTAAAACTGCCCATGCCTCAAAACTTCCAGGTTTAGGCTACTACATGCCATTTGTTTTTTGGTCAACAAAGGCATACCGGCATTACTATCTAACCGTGTAGAAGGGGCCTGTATTACTCAAGTAATTGATAATCTGGTTGGTTTCTCTGGCCATGGGTGGAGGGATGAGGGTGGGTCAGGAGCCCAACAGCAACTATTTGCCGGAGGCCCCCTAAGAGGTTATTCCAGCCATGGGTTTGGGTCTGATTCAGGCTACTCATGCAATTCAAACATTTCTCAGGGGGAGTTAGGGACTAAATCATATTAAACCGAATATAGAGGTCTATCACAGTGACAATTGTGGCTAAGAGATCAACTCGCCTGATTCCCAAAAACTCCGATGGAGCAGGCGGTGGAAACCTCATCCGCGCCGAACCAGACTGACGCCAGGCGAGAGGGCATCCCGAGGATGAACACCTGGGCAAGGGAACTTGCGAGCTGTCCGACCATGGTCACCCCGAACAAGTTGGGTTTGGCACTGGCCACCTTGATCCATGTCCCGGCGCAGTTGAGCGCGTTGGCCAGCAGCGCTGTGACCCGCAGCCCTTTCTTATCCAGGAGCCAGGTGACCGGGAAGATGAATGGGATGTAGGTGAGCATGTAGATCATGGACAGCCAGTCTATGGAGAAGGCTTCCACGTTGTAGAACTTCATCATTATGTTGTTGATGATCCCGTACTGGATCCATTGGTACGCGTTGCTCAGGGAATATGCGCTGAACAGGAACACGATCATCCAGCGCTTCTTGTATAAACGCGTATTGGCGGCAGAGCCGCTGTCGCCGTTTGGGATGCTGCTGCATTCAATTTGCTGCGCGGCATCTGGACCCCCAGCTCCCAAATGTGGCCCATTGTCCATCGAATTCTGCGCGTTTTTGTCCTGCGATGCCCGCGTATCTTTTCCCATCTTCTGCTTCAGTTAAAACGAGCACACTTGGAAATATAATAAAGTCTTCCCCCAGCGCAATAACGGATTTAAAATGTCTTTAAAACCCCAAACTGCTCCGAATATATGTGAATTAAAAATTAAAGTACAGAAGTAACAATGAAAGATAATCAATAATCACTTTCGGTCCATGTGACAGTCCAAACACTATTCAGTTGTAGGACCAAAAGGACTGAGACGACTTCAGACTTCATTCCAAAGGACTGGCCTGCTCTCCAAAAGTTCATTAAATACTTGAGCTGTCTGAGAAATCCTTTATTACACACACTAGGTATGAGCTGACCCGACTTTTACTCCACCCAGCTGTTGAGATAAGACGTGACAGTGACTGTAATGAGACACACCTACCAGACAGTTAACAACACAGACTGGTGTCTTAGTTTGTCCTTATTTTTCAACTTAATCTTCCAATGCAACATCGCAGATTAACAGTGTGCCACATTAACAGTATTTTATTCAATAATAATATATTATAAGGTTGCTATTATTTCTCTAGCAGGAGTTTTGTGCTCTTGCCTCAGTCATCACCTTATTAATCTGCCTTGTTAAAAGTTAAATCCCACCGTGTAAGAACAATGAGTGCCTTGTTACCTGTTTGCTGTTAATTAGTACATGCTGTTCTTACATACTTTTCACAATAGATCAAATGTGGATTAAATGTCAAATCTTAACTCATTATTACAGTATATTACACTATTGATCCCCATTTCATTAAAAAAAAAAATACAAAAGGAAAGGCATTAGTAGTTTGATGTCTTAATGCAGAATTACACATGATGTGAGGGGAATAAGGTTAATCATGAAATATATTATTTTCCTTCATCTTTTCCACTGTTATAATATGTGTGGAATTACCCACAGCTAAAATAAAGCCTTCCCTCTGCAGGATACCTTGGGATCCCTGAAACCTCCCACATAACAATTAGCCAGTGGGATGTTGGATAGACACAATAGGTTTGAATAGTTAATCAAGTTTAACTTGTCGTCATTGAAAATGAGAGAAACCTCAAAGCCCTTCGAGTATAAATAAAGGTTAAATAAATAAAAAAAATAGTTTAGAAGTTCCTACATAAAACAATAACAAATGAGCGGAAACCAATATCAACTGCAGATGTACAGGGCTGATCAACTTGTGCTGCTACTGGCCACCAGATGGCACCATTAACCAGAAAGTTTGGTCCTCAAAATTGGACCCAAAATATAATACATGATTGACACATTTTCAATTTTTTTTGGATGAAATTCCAGTAAGAAAACAAACCAAACATTTATTTCTTAAGGAAATACAAATGACATTTTGTGATAGCTTATATGCTTATATAACATAATATACAAAAGTATAAAAAAAACATTGGTAGTAACAATATGGTAACAGAAAATAAAGTACAATGTAAAAAGTCCATATATATAATATATGTGCATACATGACGCCTGCGCCAAAACATAGGAATAAGAAAGAGCATCAACCGCTCTGCCACCAAATGTATAAAAAAACAAAAATGATCATGACTCATGAAGGTTATTATAGTAAAAAGGCTTCTGACTGGCTGCGGGTGTAAGTACTTGCTTAAGAAAGCAAATCAAACTAAATGTGTCTAATAAGCCTACCTATTTGCCCTCTTCTAGATGCATTTCATTTCAAATTCCTAATATCAGAAGAAATCAGCAAATAAAAGTTGTTAATTTCTAAATCACCAAATTAATGACTGGAATGACTGAGCTGATATTAAACACTGATGTTTTCGATAGCGGAAAAATTAATTTTTAGCTGCTGGAAATGAAGCGATGGCTAAAGCTAAGGAGGAATATAGTACAAATCCACCATAAAACAACAAACTTTATGTAAAGTAATGTGCCAATAGCTGTGTTGGGTTTTCTGTTTAACTTCATACTGATAGTGGCTGGAGTCTGATGACCACAACTACAAATACATGGGAAAGAAAGAGAGACAAACAAGAAGAAGTTTGATTTAACCGCCAAAGCAGTGTCCGATGTAATCACATCCACAGTTTATGGCGTAACGCTCTGTGAGATAAGGTGGGAGGACTCGGATGGATCTCATCTGTGGCTGAGACCTAAAGCTAAGTGCTGCTAGTTGGCTGTTTCTTCTCAACTGTAAACTGTAGAAAGTTGTTGCACCTTCACTTGGCCTCCAGTTGCTGCAGCAGGGGGTTGGCCTCGCTCTCCGGGGTTTTGATGCTGTCCGTCCTGACAATACAGGTGGGGCGGTGTCGGTTAAGCATGAGGATCAGTTGCTGTCGTTCCAGCTTCAGCTCCTCAATCTGGGTTTTAAGGTCAGAGTTTAACATCTCTAGTCTCTCGGATTCCTATGAGAGGGTGGAGAGAAAAGGAGGCAAAGACAGAGACAATGTTGTTTTGGCAATAAGATAAACATGTGAGCGTTTGAAAATAATGACAAAGTGATTAACTAGGTGTGTCTCACCTTTTGTAGATAATCTGTTCTCTCTTTCTTTTTGTTTCGACATCGAGCTGCAGCCACTTTGTTTTTCTCTCGCCTTCGTTTCCTCCTGTCGTCCTCTTCATCTCTCTAAACAGCAGTGCAGGTAAAAAGGTTTGAGGCTAAGTTGTGATGGACCTGCTGCACATTGGGAGACTCTTCATGTTTCAGTACAAAATGATGCTGAAATGAGTACAAAATATCATCTCGCCTCCTTTTATCACATCTTCATTTGACGATAATAGAAGTATGCTTTGACCGTGTCTTCTTTAATACCATTATCAATAACCAATGAAATGCTAAATAAAGAACTAACAATGTTTTTATGTTCTACTTACTTTGCATGCATGTTGATCTGTCTCAGTCACAGCATGCATGTTTAATGAAGTAGACTAGAAGTATGAGAGCATTTTTATTCTTGAAGTGATACAACAGTATCATGTCCAACTATGTCCACTAGGTGGACCTGTTGATTAAGATATGACACAACGCTGTAAGTGCCAAGGTGCTTTCACTTCAGGCAAACCTGTTTATGATATATAAGGCACATTTTATACATAGTTAAGCTAGAATCTGTATGATACATTTGAAATACTGTATTTGGTTTGTTGCATCTCTTCTTTATAATCCCATTCCATTAATTCCATTAATGTTCAAACGTCAGATTAGAAGCAAGCATGCAAACTGAGTAAAAACTCCAAAATGTATTGTTTATGATGTTCATGATCTAGTTATCAGCTCCTCAATGTTTCATATACCTCTGCTTTGATCACTAGGGGCCTCTTCCCCAGACTGTCCAGGAAGTGCAGAGGTGACAGCATTGTACCAAACTCCTGGAAGTCCCCAAATTTGAGCTTGTCAGTCAGTGTGGTGGCTGAGATCCCAGCCAGTGGGCCCAGGCTGGGCAGGGAGCCTGCTGTCACAGAGGGATCTGGGATTTGTCCTGGCATCGCGTCAGACTCGGTCGTGACCACAGCTAAAGAGGAGAAAAGAGGAGAAAATGGAAGACATAACTTAGATGGCAACCAAACTAGATCAATGAAAAACACATACAACTCTGTCTGCTCTGCTCTACTTGTTATAGTACATACTTTATGGTATGAGGTTAGAAAAAAAGCCATTTCTCAATAACAAATTAGCAGCAAATACACATGCAAGTGCTTTATTTGACCTACAGTCTGTTACAGAGCTTCAAGAAAGCATTTGCCTGAGGTGCACTGCTCCTTTCTAGCAGTTAGACTGGCCTTACTGTGATGAATTGCTGGTCTGTTATAGGAGCCGGATGCTGAGGCTGCTCTCATTAGGCCATTTTATTATTTTGCTTATTTTTCTGGAATGAATATACAACCATTTACAGGGATCTTGGCAAGAATTTAACCTATTTAATCCCCAGAGATCAAAAGAGAGATGAACAGGGTACAAAGCAGATGTGGGCAGTTTCCCCTTTTATTTGAAGAAGCCGTTCCCAAGAAATATCTGTTAGCCGTGGTGTCCTCCTTATGGAGACTTGATGTCAGGGGAGTTAAATGTGGCTGCCAAAATTCAGCATAATGTGGTAAAGTATGAACCCAAATTTAACTTGTTTGGTTTGGTTTAGCCACATGAAAGATTGAAAGTTGAAACAGTTTACTTACTGTTTTGCACACTGGCAAATGCCACGATTTGAAAATGCTAAAGGTGAACATTTAAAAATATCCAAAGACAATGAGAGAGGTGTGTGAGAGCAAACCAGCCAAAGACAGGAAATTACATAGCAACTCAGCAGATTTCCAAGCCACATGATGCAGCCAAAAACTACTATCTAAGGTCAATTACTCAGAGACATGTAGCCCACACTACAGGAATAAATAGGCAATATCTGATATACATACCACTACAGAAAGCAGGCTGTTATTATCTGTTAAGGCAAATGTATGGGAATTTTAAGGAAGGAATGTATGTATGCCAATAAATATGCATCTACTAACTAGATGGAACATGAGAATCGCACTTGGGAAATGACTTTCAGTTTTCACACATCCCCAAACTACAGGTCAAAAAGACAAAGGCCTCTGAACTCTGCAGGCCATGCTTGCATGGTAGGCAAATTTGTCTTAAAAATGGTGACAGTTAAATTGAAGTAATATGTAATTACATGCATTAGACATTTGGTTTGAAATGCTCATAAAAACACTAGCAAAAGCAAAAGACAAAGCCACCTTAACACCATAGTTCTTAAACGTTTTCATAAAAACCATAGGCTACAATATGGATCAATGACCATTTGAATATATCATTGTCTACAGTGAAGGTATGATTAAAACAGCTATTTAACATACTCTAATAATTGTAACTTTATTATAACCCTAAAGGTCCAAGAAGTCAATTAACTTATACTGATTAGACTGTAGCTTAGTTATTTGTGTTGAACCTTTACATGAGAAAGCTTCCGGTTAGTTATTATCAGTAGTTTAGGAATATGTGTAGTCATTTTAAGTCGACTGCATTGTGTTGCAGCGAGTGCACACTGAAGCCATTGGTCAACTTGAAAGCGGAAGTTTTTCTTCAGTGCGGCATTTATCTTACGTAACCTTGTCTTCAGAGAGCTGCAGTGATAAAACGTTACAGCTTTTCTTTTCCAGCGGATTTCGCTTTAGATAACCACATTTTAGGAAGCAATGCACAACACCAATGTAAAGGATAGACAGCTCTAACTAAGAACATTTTGTTCTGAATTGTGCACGCCGTGGTTCCATGTAAGAGGAGCATGCAAACAAAAGAAAACGATCTTTCTGTAGCATGCTAAATAAGTTGTCAGGTCTACTTTGAACACCAAACAAAATCCCACGTAAAACTCAGAGACTGCAGTGAAAAGCACCATATAACCCAAAACATCACAGACCTTCTCGCTGCCTGCTCACAAACTATGCTCGTTAGGACCTATGCGTGGCGCGCCAATAAGCTGTTTAGTATGTAAAAACTGATTCAGCTCTCGACTTATGAAGTTTTGTTTACCGACCTGACTTTGATCCCAGGTGCAACAAATGTCCTTTCTTCTGGTCAGCCGAGGGTCGAGAGTAGATTTTAAAAAGTGGAAATCGTTGCATCAGACCGATTTAAAACGTGATCCCAATCTGGGAGGATTTGGGAATGCGGAAATTAGGCTATGCCAGCCAAACGTAAGCAGGGATGTAAAAAAGTACATAGTGGGAGCAGAAGTGGGGAAGTCGCACCGCTCCTCCCATAAAGAAACACTGAGGTTGCATACTGCAACGACAGAATATGGCTCAGATGGAGGCCTGCACTGAAAATACAGTAGAACCACTCATCTACAGTCAGCCCAATACACATGCCAAGAGACAATATTAAAATATAAAAGCTTAATCATTTTTTACTAGGTTTTATGATATACTGAGGTCTCAGTGATTCCATTTTTTAATGGAACACTTTTACCTTAACTCTGCCTTGCACATTATATGCATACTACTCTAAGGTCCTTTGTATGAATATAACCTTATAATTTAATAGAATAAAATTTAAATGTAACATGCAAGCTGATCATTGAAATATTTTGACCTTGATATAGCAATAGATTTCTAGGAGACAGATTGCAAACACCACTCTGAATGTAGATTTATTGTAATTATTTAGCAGCATAGATAAGCAATCAATGCTCGTTTTGACTTTTAAATTTAACAAATAAATCAAAATCTGAAAGGTAAAAAAATAAATCATAAAGGTACATCTTGATAAGATATATAGTATATATAGCACTGGATGTTTTCATGGAAAACTTTCAATGAGGTCAAACCACAGTTGATGACATTGAGGTATGTAGGTACGTAACATAGATGAATATGTAAATACAACATTTACAGCAATCAATATACTATTGACACCAAAACACAAAACCATACTGATACATTAAATTCCACATTACATCTTAGATCTAGTAACAGATCAGATATATAGAAGCTCTGAAAATTATTTGGAATTTCTCGGCATGCGTTTTAAAATCAAACTTACTTCAGTCCCTCCTGTAAAAGCCATGCCTTTCGCTACATCACTCTGTTGGCTATGTATCTGGAGAAAGTTAATATGTTTGCTTAGTCACACACACAAGACATTTCATGAAGGTATTCCTTGAAGTGTTACAGCATATGTTGTTCATGTCATTTCAAAGTCAGGAACCTGCAAACAGAAAAAACAGAGAGATCACACGGATCACTTCCCTCTGTACATTATAAGGCTAGGAGAGTTGGAGAGTTGAGGAGATCAACAGATTCTGTTTTGCCCCCTCCACCTTTATGACTGTCTAGTCCCTCTGTGAGAGAGTCTAGCTCGGGACACGCAAATGTGAACACAGACAGGTAGCTGCTACAGGTGGGGGTGGAGGTCACTACAGGAGTGCTGAGAGGCTCCAGGTCGCTGGAAACAGACTTGTACAGGGTCTCCCAGTCCGAGACCCCAAGAGAACTGCTCAGATCTATGTCAGGCACAGATCGAGCTGTCTCCATGGGGGTTCTCTCCTCCAAACTGGGTAACATATTTTCCAGCAGTCCCTCTTTAATGTCCAGAGAGGACTCAAGATCGCAGATGTTGATCTCAGCACTGGCACACAGCAAGATATTGGAGTTCCCAGAGATGGCTGTGGACGGATCACTGGGGATGTCCATGTCCTGGAGCGAAGGAGCTTCCTGTGTGCCATCCTCTGGAAGTCTGTCCTCGTCTGGACTGGGCAGTAGCCCTGGGGACCCCGTGGGCTCCTGGAAAATAGACTCCAACTCTTCTGACATTTGGCACCCTGGTTTATGTGTGGCGAGGATAAATTCAAGTCGTTCTTTCTCTTTGAGGAGGTTGGCTATTTCCGTCTCCAGGGCTGCTTTTTCCTCCTCCAGCTTATCGGTCTCCTTCAGATAGATCGACATCCAGAATCATCCACATTGGAAAACACAAACAAACAGTGTGTGCTGATGACAGCTGAGTACATGCATCACTGTTTACTTACAGTTTGCAGTGTATCAGTAAGTTCCCTCCGTCTGTTGCGACACTTTGCTGCAGCCATTTTATTCCTCTCCCTCCTTATCCTCTTTTTCTCTTCCTCCTCTGGAGACAGCTGGGATGTGAAAGAAATAATTCAGTTATTACCTTGAAGAATCCAGCCATTTCATCCTCTAATCCGCTACATCCATTGCCAGTTCACCCCTCTGAAGAATGGCAAAACCATGTTTCGCTGCAATGCGTCTAAAAATAGACCATTGTTGCAGACTTGCTGTGACCTGAATATAAATTGACTGTAAGGACGGCACACAGCCAGCATACGGCACCAGAGGAGCATGCATAATAGCACTGTTGCACACAAGGAATTCAGATCTTTATATGTAAATTTACACTATTGACTATTCTGTCCAATGGCAGGTAGACTTCATCTGAGCTAACCTACCTGCTCTGTTTTCCCCTTTCTGACAGCATTTTTGCCCTTGTTCCCGCCCACTTTGGGTGTTGCCTGGTGAGAGCTTTGTGGTTCATTGGCTTGCTTGCTACCCAGAGACGGGGAGACAGATGTAATAATCGTAGGCTGGACCATCCACTGGAAATCTGGGGTAGAGGAAATTGCAGTGACTGTTGGAACAAATGGGGTGTCTTCGACGCTCATGTCTCGGCAGAGCTCCTGGGGGAAAAAAAGGAGAAAAAAAAATCGACAATGAGGACTATAATAGAGATTTTTTTTTTTAAATAAATCTATTCCCATGCTGGTTGCAAGTGGATGTTATTGTGATGACAATCATCAATAAAACCTACAAATCATGTTTATAGTCTAAAATAGAGGGTAGCATGGATGTGTTCTATTATCTTGAAATATACCCAACCAGAAATAGCCTTCTCCAGATCAATATTTGACTTTATCATTGTTTCTGACGTCAACACTGACGCAGAGATGCTGTGGAGTCTCCTGGATGGATTTATTTTTCTCAATGAACCGCTGCATCGACACGCTCACATTTGGTCCCAGGACGTCGGGATCATAACAACCCGAACAACGGTGCTAATTTGTCACGTTTCTGCCTTCATTTATTCCTGGTCCAATTATATATCACGTGTGTCAAAAATGAGGTTTAAAAATTAAGCGCACCCAGTTAATTAAAATCCTATCAATCAGTTCCACCTCCCCTCCCCCCACCACGAAGATAAAAAAGCATCTAGTCTGTGAACCCCTTAAAAAGGCATTGTTTAACCTGCTTGTAAACGGAGCGCCTCCTAGACTGCGTGTGTATGATCAACAAAGCCATTCATACCTTTGCATTACTCTCTAAAGAGGAAGCTGGAGAGCTCGCCTCTTCTGGCGTCTTCTGGAAGAGTGTCCCGACAGGAGACTCTGTCCGGCAGGTGGGGGAAACTGAATCCATGTCAGGCCGTCAGGTTGTTTTGATAAATCACGAGGGAAAAAAACAAGTCCTGATCAATGACAAATATGACTCTGGCCTTCAGCTGGGCAGAGCGGCTCGGGTTTTTCCTCCAGGTATATACCTGGTAACTGGACGACTTGAATGCAAGCCCCTCCTTTTATGCTCTGCTAGAATTTTATGAATGAACCAAGACTGTACCATCCGCGGAGGGGGAGGGTGGTCAGACTGACAGCCACACAGGCCTACATTTCGGGGTAAAAAAGCTTTTTTCTCTCTCTCTCTTCTATATTTCCTCCATGAATAATATGTTACAACATTTCTTAGAATTGGTAATAGCGTCGTCCCCGCACGAAAGCCACGCTTTTCACTCCCATTCACAAATATCGGCTTCATGAATGCAATGTGGGGTGAGAAACGTGAGCCAATTTATAAATACACTTAATCACATACATAATGTAGCTCTTTCCTGGGCGAAAAAAAACTTGATGTCCTGGTGCATTAATTTCTTCAAGAGTAAAAGACACTTAAGCGATTAAGAGTAGGCTACATAAATAGCCGAACATCCACGGATTTTGTTTATTAATGTAAAAGCTAATTTAATTGCAAGGTCGACGCAACGCATTTTGCACGATCATTTCAAAAAATATAGTACGTCGACTATAGTTTACATATTGTCTCAGTTTGCATATTCCTCTCCCCATTTCATATATCCCATATTTTTAACTTCTGACAGAGCTCTGGGTAAACTCAGCACTTTGGGGCGGCCTTTTTCTAAGATAAGAATCGAGAGCTGCTAGCAGACATAATTGAACTGATGCGGAATTGTTTACTTAGGGAGGATGAGGTGAAGAGGGGGTGGTGATGAGGAGAAGTAGCCTATGTGGGGGCGGAGAGGTCACGTGAAATGACCCGGAACTAGAGGGAGGAGAACGAGGGGGGCGGGGGCTGTGTTTGACAGGAGCAGCATCATCCTTCATTCTAGCAGCATGTCTCGACTCTGCGTTTTCCTGCTGATCGCTGTCCTTTTGGACCCGATGTTTTCTATTACATTCTACCTGCCGGCCAACTCTGGAAAATGTCTACAAGATAACATCTACAAAAATGTATTGGTCTCATGCGAGTACGAAGTCAGCGAACATCCAGAAACTAGGCTACAACTCATTTGAACTTACTTCAGGTGTAACATATGGCAAACCTTTCTAGACTGTTTGTCTTGGCAAATAAAGACTGCTTTGTATTTTAACGTAAAAAATGCAACATTACAAATATAAAACATGTATAGACATTCTTGTAAATACTCATATTGTGTTTAATTTGTATTAAATGGGGGGCGGGGTGACACTTGTCTAGTCTTATATCAGGATATCAATATAATATTGGTTTATCATCCAACTTTACTTCATTGGCCCAGTGCCCCACCGAGTTGATCATTGAGAAATGGTACCAAAGCCCCTCTGTTAACTCTTTCCTCAGATCACAGATTCTTTTGGAGACATATTGTATACCCAGGAAAATGCCACAAAAGGGAACTTTTCATTCGCCACAGAAAATCATGACCAGTTTGACGTTTGCTTCAATAGCAGATCTCCAATGGGTGAGTGAGGTTTTGGAAAATAAATAAAACATTCAAAATATGAAAGAAATGCAATCTTTTCTTAATTAATTATAAGTGAGAGAAGGAATATTCCAACTCAAATGTACAAACACTATAAATTATTGGTGGTTGACTATGGAGGCCAAAGACGCATGATTGGGGTGATCCAAGTGAGGCAAAATCTTAACTATTTTCTGTCAAATAACATATGTCATTAGGCAGCGGGTGGGTCCCAGACCAACTGGTTCAACTGGACATTGAGCAAAGAACTCCGAAGAGGTGAGGGACCGTGTAAATACTGTTCTAATCAAAACTTTAAACCATTCAAATATCATGAGTATTAATCCAAACTACTGCTGATAATTCAATGCGTGATGAACTTTGCGACAGCAGCAAGAAAGATGATGCAGAGAGATCCCAGCATCTAAACATGTTTGATAACTATTACTCTTGCAACCTCTTTGTCAGATTGAAAAAGCGGAGACTAGCCCCCCCCTTCCCCCGAGGCCCAGCTAAGACATCTTGAGCACCTCTCACTGTCCGTTGCAGATGACTTTATCCACTTGAAGAAACGAGGGGAAGAGATGCAACAAACAAATAGTAAATTAATAGAGCAAAAATGTTTAGTGAATAAGTAAATCACCACTTGGGCAGAACATTACACCTGCACTGCTCCTTCTGTGTTTACATTGTCTCTTTTGGCCAAATCCCTATGTGTGATGTCACACTAACTATCACCTTGACTAAAGTGTTAAAAAAAACATCACTATTTAACTGCTTTTTCCTGTCTTAAATAGAATCCACCAATCATCAGCATCATCTCCGTCTGCTGTTTTCTTGCGTTGGCCACATGGCAGACTTTCTATTCGAGACGATTCTTCAAGACCAGGAAGTTGATTGAGTAAACATGTTTTTCGAGCACAACCTGGATCCTGATGGACTACACGTTTGGGAACATGGTCCCTACAATGTGCCTTTTGCTGGGTTTCTGATTATGGATCACATTTCATTCATGTTTGATTTGAAGGGTTCATTTGAAAAAACTAAATCATTTGTTGTGCTCACCAGGAAAATCTATCTTTATTTATTTTAAGAATGGTGCTTTTGCTTCCTTTTATTTTAATATTTCCTCTTTTTGTGTACTTACCAAACTAAATGTTATCATTTTCTGACAATATGTTATTTATATAAATAGCAAAGTCTTCCTATGAATTTACAGGTGCTTTAGTATAAAACAAAAGGTTTCTGCTACAGGGCTTTGGGGAAGAATTTGACTAAGTGAACCATTTAATCAGGGAGTTATGAGTTACAATTTATTTAGTTGACAGTAAACTACACATTCAAAATAAAATACACACCCACTTATCTATTTCCATATAGTTCCCACGCCTTATACATTCTTCTTAGCTTTTGGAGGTTGGGTTTCTGTAATTCCTGCAGGGGACAAGAATGCTTTGTCACCACCAAATTGCTGTGCTGTAAAATGCCTTGAATAGTACATTTGGTACAAAGTTCAGATGTGCTTTTCCATTGTGGTACCTTCTCGTCATTGTCCAAATGGAGGGTGTCTACTAAGGGAGCAATGGAGGGACGGCCATGGGCACACTGGAAGGGCAGCTGGCAGGAAGACAAGGACGCCACCAAGCTGCAGCATTCATCTCTACTCAGGCTGTCATTGAATTTGATGGCACCTGTTTAATGCATACATGTATATATGTGATTCGTATGAAGATTTCAATGTAACTGAAATACATTGAATCATCCGTTATGGAGATCTTAGCTCCCATAGATACTTGAATATCAAAACACAAAAAGCACAGAGAACACAGAGATGGTTAAAGGTGAGTATTGCAAACAGTTTATGTAATTAATTACAGGGAAGCTACAGAGGAAAAGTCACCGAGTCTTATCAGTTCAGTTTTCCAAGGCAGCTCCCAAAGAAAAGTTTGTGCACATTGATTTTATACTGTTTTAGAGACAAAGAACTTCTTTCTGATTGGAATACAGCCAAAAACGAAACTCTTCTCATCCTATTAAAATTATTCTTTACAATAGTCTATTATCATTGGACAACAGACTTCAAGAAACATCCACTTTATTCTATGACAAAACAGTTTCTTCCCGCCGTGTGCATGTAGGCTATATAGTGCCACTTGTGCTCTGGTGGAATGTGCTGTCCTGTCACAGGAAACACTAAATAATGAGACTACAGTATGCAGCAACACAAAGACACAGAGCATACAGAAAATGAACACAGAGTATATAGGAAATGTAAAATGATAATTTATAAAACTCAAAGAATAATAATTTCTTTCACACATCAATGAAGAAAAAGTAAACTGAAGGATGGAGAGAAGAAATGTAACCTTACCATGGCATGCTAGGGAGGCTAGCACCTTCAGCACAGTGAGAGGCAGAGTTCCTCTCACTCGACCAGTTGAGCGGAGTAACTGAGACAAAGAATAAGAAACAATACATTTGACCCTTTATTGAATAAGATACTTTCTCCCCACAAAAAGGTTTAGCGCCTCAAAAAGAGATTTACCTCAATCTGCTCTTGAAGATACTCCTGATGTGTGGTTATTGGGGGGGGGGGAAAGCAAAATGGTAAACATAAGGTGATGCCTTATGGCTAAATGAGCGTTACAATAGATGGTCTTAATGTGAAAGTCTTACCTCAACAATAGGCTTGATAACAGATGGTCTCCCCCGCCTGATCTCATTACTCTCCTTTTCCATGAAGCACAGTGGTACCTTCCTTACAAAAACGTGTGGATCTGCTGCCTGTGAGAACTTCACTTCCAGGCCCAAACACCGCAAATGTGCCTGACAAGACCTGTAAGAGGAAGGGTCCACAATACAGAAAACACTGCTCAACAATAATGCTAATGTAATAATTATAAAAAAAAAATAAAAAAAAAAGTTCAGAATTTAGTATAGTCAAGCAATTATCAAAAATACTTTGAAAGTTAAAAACAAGCTGTGTAGTGCCATTTGACAAAAAATAAAATAGTGGCACACAGCAATGGTGAAAGGTTGGTTTAAACATTTAGAGCTTAGCCACAGGCATGAGTATAGTTTGTTTCTGGTTAAGAAGATGTAATTTGAGGGATGACAATAGGCTTCTGAGGTGAGTGACTGTGTATCGGTATCGGTGAGGCTTCGTGTCATCAAGGAAAGTAGATCAGAACATCTGAACAACAAAGAGATAAGAGCTCCAGGACATCCTTGCTTTAACTCCGTCCTGTAACCATAATCAAGATGGAAATAAGGCAGATTGATGCAGTTATAGAGCCATTACCTCCTTGTCCAAATAAGGTAGTGACTCCTTCCACTGTCTGAAAAAACTGACATGATTTTTTGACTGTGCTCCAATTACAAGAAAAATGCAGTCAACAAAACTTGGGATTGGATTTAACTTTGGGAGGCATTTGACGGTGTACACTCTACTATTAATACAGGCTGCCACAGCAATAGAGTGCTGATGCTACTGAATGATGGCATGGGAGCCAAAGTGCTACGTAACAGCTAAAATGGGGGTGAAATGAGGCTGCATCACTGCACCCGCCCTTTTTGTCATCTTTATTGCTACCATCCTTCATCTCATTGCCAAAATCTTCTGCTGGGTGTCTCCGTTGTAGTACAGAGCAGACAGCGAGCTCTTAAACCTCAACCAGTTAAAGGCCAACTGCAGGGTAAGGTAATCCATCAAGCAATGACAATCGCACCAAAGTAAAAAAAACACCTGTGTATCCTAAACGCCTTCACAAAATACAGATACCAGGTGGTTCCTGAATACAGAAGACCAAGGCCCTGCATCAGCCATTAGTAGACTTAACTAGTCATCAAGCATTCCAAAAAAAGACATTTTATCCTAAAATTGGCAGCGTTCTGTCAAAAATCAGGTGCTGACTTGTGTGTGTGTATATATATATATATATATATATATATATATATATATATATCTCTTCACATGAGATGTGCTAGGCTCGGCCAATAACTTTTTGAAAATCAACAAGTATTTGATCAAGTGCCTTTTGCCATACTTACTTAGCATATTTATATTCTCAAGCTCAGTAGTATCTGCCTTTCCGCCAAGTGTACTGTTCTTTACAGGTATTCCTATTAGCTTGTTGTACTGTACATATAGTAAAAACACACCTAAGCAGCCTAAGCTCTTCTTCTGTTACACGGATCTCGAGAGGTGGCAAAATGGTTGATGAACACAGACGTCTCTCCCCTGGTGCATCTGGGTCATCCTCGTAGGAATCTATGACAGAACATACAGTTATGACTGTGGCATCACATCAGGGTCCCAGCAACAGCATTGTTAATTTAACATTTCATTCTTAATATTAATACTGTGCATTGTGCGTTTGTTTTTACCTGCAACTAGATTTTCAAGTCGAACTCTCTCATGTGCAGCGTGTTGATCCACCAGCACCAGAAGGTTTCCTGGGGTTTCAATATCAAATGCATGAGATGCTGATAAAAACAACAAAGGACTAAATGAAGTGAGGTTCCTGTCTATACCTTCAGTTTCATTGAGTGCTGCAGGCTCTTCCTCTCTTGTATTGATAAGACATGCAAGGAACTTCTTATCCACCTGATGAATAACCTACAAGGTAATTAAATAGCTATTACTTCATAACACCAATGAAGGTAAAATGGCTAAAAGCATTATAATGAACATTTTGTCAAATATTTAAAAGGAAACCAAAAGAGAAATTTGCCTTCATTGAGCAAATCATGGCCTTAGAAAAACGGTACGGAAACAGGATGTTGTGGATCTTGACAGCCAGTCCGTCAGCTTGCCCACTTGATATGTCCACACCAACCTGTTGGCACAGTAGAGTTCAAAATATATCATTTAAACAGCATTACAATTCAATTTGGAAAGTGTATTGAGACACTAAACTTTAGAACAGATAAAACAAGTAGATCTTTTTAATCCTATGCAAAATCTGTACAAAGTAAACACACAAGTTTTGTTTACCGTAGGAGGTCGAACAAATACGGGATTATTCCATTTTGAGTACAACAACGTAAGTGAGTTGGAGCTCTCACCATTGGCATCTGTTAAGACAGACAAGACTATACGTGAACACAAACCAGACAATATTACATTTTGTATATTGTGTGTGTGTGTGTGTGTGTGTGTTAGGCACCCTACAGTTTGCAATCTGATCCGTCTGTGGGGTACCTCTGTCATCAAGCCCTGAACTAATCACTCTCTCTGTCCTGGATTTTGGTAGGAAGGGAAACACTAGATCCACCTGAAATGGGTAGCATCTGTGTTCCATCCCTACAGTTTAAGGAACAGGAACAACGGTGACAGGGAAGGTATTCTTGGTTAATGTTGAGTGCTACTTCCAGTTACTACCATGTCAACATAACCTGCTGAAAAGCACAGCAAAAATACTAACTCACCCGTTTCAGAGATGACACTAACGGCCATATTGGAGACATCAGATGTACAGCACACTTGTGTTTCTTCAGTAGGCGGGTCTTCATATCGGCTGAGTCCAGTCACTTTGTTGACATAAACTGTCTTTCCCACAGATGTATCGTAGTGATGAAGCCAGTCCCCCGATGTCGTAGCCTCTTCCCTTTCAGCCAGCAGAGGATTTGTCCTGCAACCTGGGACTGGCTCAAGATTCAAACCACAGTCATTCTCGTTGTTATTACTGTCTTGGCTACCATCATTACTACTATGACAGGTATTGTCCTGCAAAGCAGTCCTGGACAGGTCTGCTAATACTTTTGAATCGTCTGTCCTGTGTTGTTTCAAATGGTTGAGTTTAGCTGCCAAAGATGTTTTGCCTCTATTCTGCCCTGAGACTGGTTTTAACCTGGTGAATGCTGAGAGGGTTGGTGGGCTTCGAATGATGCTCTGTGTCTCTTCTGTTTCTGTTTCTATAACTCCACCATTTTGCTGATCTTTCCGGCAAACCAACAAATGGGACTTCAAAACAAAGCTGTCTGTAGGAGGAAGTCTAGTGTTATTCTGAGAGGGTAATTTTAGTTCATCAGATTTTCCATATACTCTTCTAAACTTCTCAAGGGATCCAGACTCCTTGCATAAGGCCAACTTTTGACAAGTTGCAAGTCTGGGAATTTTTGGAGGAATTATAGGAGTGAAGTCTTTGCATGGTTTCTGACTAATTCTGTCATTGCCTGCATGCAGTGAGATTTTGTGTTTTGATGCAAAGGATCTCTCTTCACATTTCTGCACTAAGATTTGCTGCTGAAATACTGACTTGTTTATTTGAGACAGGTCCTGGGTCAGCAGCTTTTCATGAATGTATGGATCAGACAGACTGATCTTTCTGTTACTTACTAAAGTATGTTCATGTCCTCCTGCACTCTGGCAGTCCGGTAACTGTTGCTCAATACTGTTTAAATCAGGCAGAATTTGTTGAGTGATGCTGTCTAGTGAAGTCATGTTGCTGGTTGAGGTAGCATTATTTAATAGTATTTCTTTTTCTTTCAAGAGTTCCAGTTTTTCACTTTCTAGTTGTCTGACTGAACTTGACATACATAACATTGGAGAGCCTTCCCCTGCTTCATTGAATGTTGGCTCCACTTCTTCAGTAATGTGATTATCAGATGTAGGTTCAAGTCTAGCCAGATCACACTGTGGCTCATATCTATAGTCTTTGTTTATGCTTCCTTCACTTTTTATCTTTAAAAACTCATTTGCAGTTATCTTTTCCTTCCCCTGTTGTTCAGTCTCTTCTTTGCACTCCATCTGACCAGACTCCCGGCTAACATTGTCCTCACATACACAGTCATCTTTGCGCTTTCGATGAACAGGATCAGATGCCAGTTTCATTCCAATACTGCAATCTAGTGTGGAAGCACTGCTAGTTGCTTGGCCACCATTACCACTATCTATGTTGTGTGTGCCAAACAGTTCGGGAGGTAAGTAGTCCAAGTCTTCTTGAGAAAGCTCCGCCACCAAATTCTCCCTGCTCAGGAACGCTTTTACTGCCTCTTCGATACAGAGCAAAATGCGGTCCCAATCTTTGAACTCTATTAGAGTTTTGGCAGGCTCAAGACATATGTCATACTCTGAGTAAGAGCATTTGATATTGATGACGTATACTCCATGCAGCTCTTGGCTTCGTTTGTGCTTTGGACTCCTGATGCCAGACTGCCCATCTGGACTGCCATTTTTGTGATTTGAACTGCTCAGTCTGCGTAGAAGAAAGTTCAGGAGCTTGTGTATCCGTGTTTTCAGCAGCAGTCTGTCATTTACATACAGGAACTGTAAGCTGTTGTTGTAGTGGCCTTCTTTACCAATGTAACCGATCACTTCAAACTGTCCATGTGTGTAGCTGATTTCTCCAAGTTTCTGTGCTCGCCCAAGACTGTGTATCTGAATAAACCTATGGTAGGTGTTTCTAGCTTTAGGAAGCTGCACCATCATGGCTCCTGTGCAGTCATTCTTCAGGGTGAAAGACACAGAGGGATGCATCAGAGATATAGCCTCCACTCTGTGTCTGATCCTCTCACCCTCCAGGACAGCATCCATCCTCTTCCTCCGGACTGGCATGTTGTGGAGGAAGTTACAAATAACAACAGTTGTCCCCGCAGAGGGTCGAGCAGTATCTGCTTCAAACACATCCATGCCCTTGCCATCCTTGAAGATTTTGACGTGAGTTTTCACTGATGATCTGGTCCGGGATGAGATTTCAACTAAAGTGGCGAGAGAAACTAAACTTGCCAGGGCTTCTCCTCTGAAACCATACCACCTGAGGTTGTCCAGGTCTTCAACAGAGCTGCATTTGCTTGTGTGGTATCGGTTTCCCACGCACTCCATATCCTCAGCGTTTATCCCGGTACCGTTGTCGATTACCTGAACTTTGAACGCCTCCATGTCCATCCTGACTCCCACACAGGTCGCCTCTGCATCGATGCTGTTTAGGATAAGCTCCTCTAAACACTGCTGAAGCGAGGGGATAGCGACACCGGAGCGAAGTTTCCCCTGAACTTCTTTAGCCAAACACTTAATCATTGTGTTCTTTAAATTCTGTTATCTTGGTATATTCAGTCTCTTACCTGTTCCGACCGACTACACAGTAATACATTAGTCGGCTCGCTTAAAATTGGTCGTTGCTAACATTAGCTTAACACTAGCTAACTCCATGGGTTCCAACCAGACTTTTTTTGTATTAAAAGTCTATGGTTCCAACGATAGTGACATTTTAAAAGTCGCAGTCATAGACTGTATATAACATGTTACACTGCTTAGTAATATAATTAAAATAAACTATCGTAAGTCCATGCTAAAAAGTAAATCTTAGTAGCTGTTTACAGTCAACGTGTAACAAGAGATGACCGTAGCAACTAACGTTAACAGCCAAAGCTAACAGTGCCATCTTCTGGTGTGAAGGACTTACAAATTTAACCGTCGTCTTTTTCAATTGGTCGTTGGCAAATCGCAATCAGTTGGTATTGTGCATACCGCCACCTGCTGTACTAAGTGTGGTATCTCATGTGTTTATTGACTCAGGAACGGTTTTGTGTTATCCTTGTATTTTCAAGTTAAAGTTGAAACAAATACAGGCAAATTGTCACCTAACGCTTATTCATTTAGCCTAGAAAAAAATATCAACAGACAGCCCCTCAACTTAATCATTTATTCTTATTAATTGATTCCATTTATAGCCGGTTATATTTTGTCTTTATGTACAGCTCTTTCATATATTAAGTCAATATATATATATATATATATATATATATATATATATATATATATACACATTTGTGTGAAGAAGTGTAAATAAGTGTACAGATTTTAATTTTGTATGCCATGTCTCCTCCCTCTATACCTCTTTGCAAGTCTTGTTCGTTAGGTCTGACATCAACAGTGACATTCTTCGTGAATATTTCCCTTATAAATCAAATTAACAATTGAGGACACATTTATTCTACATCTTTGGCTATTTTGTCAGTGTTTCTGCACAGCCACCTGCAGAGTTCAGTCCTTTACAAAGAAGGGCAGCAGCATTCTGATAAGTATTTAGTCATTCATCAGGCTCTCCTCAGACTCCTTCAGTCACGTCTTTGGGCAGGCCGATGAAGACAGCTGTGACGGATTTCAAGGGCATACCATTGCCTGTTTGCTCAGAAGCATGTCTGCTGGATTCTGATTTGTTTGCAAATACCCCCTTCAAACAGATTTACAGTCTGTTAAATAATGTGGTCACCTCATCAAATATTCCCGTATTTCTGTTCCTACAATATAATGCATACAATGTGAAGCAGGCTGAAAGGAATTTTCCATTTATTGAATGTAATTCCATACTGTAGATGTTAAGGAGACATAACCTTAACACATCTTTTAATTCATGACTTGAATTGCAATCCAACCAATAAGAAAAGACTAAATAAATAAATCATCTGCTTCAAAGTTAACATTACAGGCACAATCTAGGAGTTAATTCATTTTAATATGTTAAAAGTTGAGTGTTCTAGGCTATTGACCGTTTTCTCGTTCTTGAACTCTGCCTTGGTTATGTTTGACTTGGGGCTCCCGGTGGATTTCAGCCATACTTGCATTTCTTTCACCTTGCTGCGTGGGCCTTGTAGCTGCCCCTGAACAGTTCCTGCGCCTGTGTTTTGGACCCATCCCACCAGACCAAGCTTCTTCCCTTCTGCCTGGAAAATGAAACACATTAGAAGATGGCAGAGGTGGGATACTGATGGAGAATGTGGCTGTGATGGGATACCGGGAAGAGAATATTGGTTAGATAAACTGTACAGGATGGAACATTCTTGATCTCTAAGCATTGTTTATAGGACAAAGACTGCTTGTCATGTTCCAGCTTACAACTAAAATAACAGCACGAAAACTCAAGGTCCACTTCCTAGCTTCTGGAGCTTTTATTCACATCTCGCCGCCCTTTTAGTTTTTATTATCCACGATAATGAACTGAGTTAACGCCATCCAAGACCGTGAGATGCAGTTGAAAGCTCCAGAAAAAGCTAGAGAATGAACCTTGAGTTTTTTATTGTCAAACTAAGACTAAAAAATAGCCTATGTTAATGTGTAGCTAGGTTAACTTTATATCACTGTCAAACTCACTTGAGTGTATTTCCGAAAAAATACACCTTGCACTCTTCCAAAAATTTCATAATCCACTGAAATTAGATCTTCGTTGGCCATAGTGGACCTAGAAACGGAGAAATAAGACAGTAGCTACTTGGGTACTGTGTTGTGTATGCCAGGGACATATCTACATCGCAGGGACTAACGTTATTATAGCTGCTACAAGCTATGCTAACACACAATGTATGTAGTATATCATGTAGCTATGTATGTTCAAACGGTTTGCAACCTGGATAATTAACACGTTTAGCTGTTTATAAATGGTGTATTAATACATGAAAGCTCGCTGTCTGTCAAATAATTCACCTGAATATTGTTAGGAAGCCGTGGGACGACTACCCAGCATGGATGTATTATCAAAGATCCGTAGACCGGTTTTGGTATTATGCTATCCAGCAGCTCCGAAGGACCTCGATCGATTTTGAAACATACGGGGCTTTGCTTCAGGAAGTGATGTTCAGTGGACCAATCAGAGAACACCCGATATATTTGGTTTCTAAGCAACAAGTATAAACGTTGGGAAAAGGAGTCGCAACAGTTATCATAGCTGTCACCGAGTGGCTTTATTTGTAGCGTTAGCTAGCTAAACTCAACTTTAATTTCAATTCAGACGACATTCAAAAGGTCAGTAAGTGTTGGAAATTCTACACCGGTTTTTTTTGGGAAAATGTGTCAGCCACCGATAAGTCCATATACCACGTTGCTATATTTTATCTGACATCTTTGGAGGAGGGTCTGGCAAAGCGAGACTAATCTGACATTGACCTCTATCATTTGGCTAGCAAATGTTATCTAAGAAATGCCATATCAGCAATGTTTTGTTAAAGTGTTATATTGCAGAGGTTTCTTACTCTTTGCCCTTGTTTTATCTTTGGTATTTTTTTGGAGTGAAACACCTAGCCTACTTGTCAAAGAAACTCTACTCAAGATATTATATTGTGGAGCTGTTGACCATAATCTTCATCAACAAACTTCATCTGCTGATTACTCTTAACGCGAAATGGACAAGAAGTCCCAAACCTGGTCAGAATGGTGCAAACATTAACAGTTGCATGACAACTTAGCAAACCTCATCTGCTAATAAAGACTGTGTTACTGAATTTGGTATAAAAAAAAGAAGAAAAGCTACAGAAGTAAGTGAGTGCACCTAACAATGTGTCAACAGTTGTCAAGGTCAAGATTGAATTGTCAAGTTCAATCTAAGGACCTGTACAATTAAAAATTGTATTTGTAGCACATTTCACTGGAACTGTATCTAAAATGATTACATGTGATAATTTATTGATTGATTGATGTATTGATTGCTTGATTGATGGATGGATGGATTGATGGATGGCTGGATGGATTGATGACTTCATTGTTTTTAATCTTAACAGTTCTTTGTGCTAATTTGATTTTCTACATTTAGACTAGAGACTAATTACATGAAGTTGCTTGGGTAACTGATACTGATATGCAACTCAAGCCAAGTTGATTTGGTCACACCTGTGCTCTTATTTCATACAAATAGTTACACACTGTAAATACCAGCTTTGATCCACCAACCTTTTTCTCTTTTTTACCTTACTTTCTTTTTCTGCTTGTCTTTTCTTCTTCTTAGAAATCATACAGGGAAGAAACCCTTAGCGGCTGGTGTGGAGGGCTAAGGTGTTTTTGGCAAAGATCTAACAACAATACAACCTTTAAGACAACAGATGAAGTCATGAGCACGTACCCACAAAGAAGACACAGTCCTCAAGGGCAGCCCAATATTGCAGGAAAAAGGCAAGGCATTGTTTATACTCAAGCACAACATGGTGTTGTACCTGGTAGGAGAGCAGATGGAGTAGACCGGCCATTTCCAAACAAGCCTGTTAGCCACAGAAGACCTCTCAACCCCCGGAAACAAGACTCACTTGATCTGTATGATTTTGAAAAAATCACTATTACAAAACAACCGAGAGGCCTTTTGTTGCCCCCAGAATACCATTCAAATGGCACCAGAAAGATCACGGGATCCCGGCATTCAAGAAAAGACTCGCACCCATTGCCCAGTGGAGAACTGCAGATGGCCAGAGCAATTCATGCAAAAGAGCTAATGCTGCAGGAGAAGCTGTGGAGTGTTGAGGAAAAAATAAGACAAAAAATCCAGAGAGACGCTGCTGCAAGTGAGTACCAAAGGAGTGAGGAGCAGAGGCACAACAGGAGACAAGCAGAGAGGGGAAACGCTCAGACATTAACCAGGCTGGCTGAGCAGAAGAAGAGAGAATCAGAAAGAAAAAGAGAAATTATGATGCAAGAAAGAAGACAGGAGGATGTCAAACAACTTATGAACAGGCAAGATCAGAGGAACGAGGACAGAATAAGGAATACACATGAAGAAGAAGAAAGGGCCAGGTGGAAAATAAGAGATAAAGAAGACGCACAGAGTTCCCAGGCGCATAGAAAAGGTCATAAAGGTACTCATCAGATCACAGCTCATGTGCAAAAAGTGAGTGGAGAGATTAACATTTCTAGGGAAAATGTGAACGAGCATACCAGAAGAAGAAGAAAAGGAGGGGAGGAAAAAGATAATGGCGTTTGGGGAGAGACAGGTGTAAAGTCACAGGATGGAAGAGAGAAAGCAAAAGAAAGAGAACAAAATACAACCTCCATGGCCGATAAAGGTTCGACAAGAGAAAGGAAATATAGGGAAAGGACATATAAGGAGGTGTATGGTTTAGACGATGAGCGAGACATGCCTCAAATTAATCAACAGAAAACATCTTATAAAGTTGCAACAGAAAACCACAGAGGTGCAGGACTTAAGCTGTCTGTGGGAATACTGCTTCCACCAGTTTCTCCTCCTTCTCATTCCAGCAGACCGGAGCAGGAGGAGCTCAGACAGGAAGTTAGCACAGGCACTGGCCTCCAGCTCCTTCCTTGCAGAATCTGCGACAGAAAGTTTGCAAGCGAAAGATTACAGAAGCATATGCAAATCTGTAAAAAAGTGAAACAATCACATCGTCAAGTCTTCAACTCCTACGTTAATAGGACCAAGGGATCCGCCATAGAGCAGTTCTGGAAAACCCACAGCAAGAGTCCAGAGGTAGGCCAGTAACATTTTGGCCTCTTTTGAAGGACCACCATACCAATTTTACACACAAATGTTTATGTTAAAGGTATACCCTGTGGAGTTTGACTATTTGTTCCACTATGGGGTATTGTTTTTAAGAGTGGGTCCCACATGACTTTGTTCACCAAAAGAAAACTCAGGGTAGACTACAAATGTATAACAGAGCCTGCATTACAAACTGGGAGGGTGTAGGGTCGTATAGCATTTACTAGCAAGGGAGAGTCTAATGAGAAGCTACCATTAGTTGCATTATGGGAAATGTAGGATGCGCTACCCACACTAAGGACTAAAAGTCAGATATCTTTTCCACTGCTTTTTTTTCCCCCTTCCACCAAGCTTTTTTCACAATTCCCAACTTTATGGGAATTTAATGCTGAATTGATTATTTGAAGTAAGCATTCAATATTTGAGATGTATTTGATGTCTTTTTATTCAGGATTTAAAGAACCAAAGACAGAACCACATGGCAAACACAAGGAATCTGCATGAGGGTCGACTCCCAGTTGGAACCTCACAACCCAAACGGCCCAAGTGAGCCGACCAGACCAAACCCAGACACTTTGGCCCTGGACCATTGGAACAAGAAATCCTCAGATGTCAGCACATGCACCCATCACCATCTCATTAGTCAGTATAGTCTTGGAATTGTTATTTAATCCCTTATTTTGTTACATTGTTTGAATATATTCTATATTAACTACACAGAACCATCTAAAATAGTTTTGGATCTTTACAAGAATAGCTCATATCGTTACATAATACATTTCACTGAAATTGTATTTTATATGATTTTCACGTGACAAAAAAATGGATTAATATCAACAAATACAAATATCTGCAGTGTATTGTAGCTTACATTTTGGCGAATATTGACTATACACACGTAACAAAAGAATCTGTTAGTTTTATTTATGGAGTTTACACAAAGCATGAAGCAACAGTGTGTCTGTGAGAGAAGTGTTTATACAACCGTTACATCTCCACAATATTTGGTTAACCTCGTGAAAAAAAGTATTCATATCTTTAAATGCTGTCAACACACTGTATAAAAAAAATCAACCTAAGGCACAGCATTGTCATATTTGCACTCATTTTGGTTTCTATAGCTTTCTAAGGCACTCTGACTGTATTTAACATTGCATTTTACTGCATGAAAACATTGCCAGTGTTATACTGCACACATCTGACATCCAGTCAACAGCTTGTAAGCTGAAAATGGGTTACACGCACACGTGCATACGCACACCAAAATGTCTTAATGTAATGCAAAATAAAGCAAAGCGACATTTCTAAGACAAATAAAATGGTTAGAAAATGCAATACGATCACAATAACATATCTGCAAGGTCAGCTATATCACAAATGCTTCCACATTCAAATAAAACGGTTCAAGTGTTAATACATGTCACAAAGAAGATAGACCTACATGTGCTGCCCCAACAAGAGTTCAAGAGTCGAAGAAGGCAATAAGAAAAAGCAACTAAAAGTAGTTGCTAAAAAATGAATCAGTAGTTTCGAGATAATTTGAATATGTTTGTAATAGCTAACATTTCTGATAAATATGTAATAAACAGTTTAGGAGGCTATTTTGTGTTTGCTATTTTGGTATTTTAAGAATATCAAATGCAATTAAAATAATTGAAAATAAAAGTGATACATATGTTTTCACATTTGAAGATGGTGCCAACGTGAGTCATGACTCATGATCAATCTGGACAAACATCCTGGCAGCCCATCTCTCAACAGCTGACAAGAGGAAACCCTAATCAGTTCCTATTTGCGCAAGATGGTCTTACAGGGTATTTGATAAATACTAATATATGAGGCACTAAGGACTGAAGCCTCAATGCTGACATCACTTAAACTCAACAATACCACCAAAACATGGACTTGACATTCACATTGCAGAGTAACACCATGATGATTGCCTCCCACAGATGTCAAGGTCCGATGCTTAATGTTGAATCCAGCCAACATTTCAGTCTGTGGAGAAACTAGCTAGATTACTGCACCCAGGTAAGTGTGCAAGGTATTATACAGTCTTACATATGAAACAATGTAATCATGCAACCTCTGTCAAATATGTATACTGTACGTAACCACTGCGAATGGGCACGAGGCTGCACCCTCGACTGCACTGAGCCTCCACTCCCCGTCTAACAAGTTTGTTTAATTGAATATGTGCTAAGAGTTTTGACACTTCTCCCATAATCAGGACATCTGCAGGTTACGCCTCACACACTGGCCCCTGCAGATCGACCCCCATGGTTTGTGAATCCGCCTCCTCTTTCTCCTCCATCCCCGGGCATACGGGCATCTGACTGACGGTTTCCATTATTGTCACATTCTGCTTGACGTGGCGTTGAACGATTAATCGCTGCCCAAAGCCTTTCATTCTCCTTTTGCTGCTCCTTGACCTAGAGGCAGGAATGCATGCTGTTAGACATGCACAAGGGTCGACATCAGAACAATATCTGGTCGCTTTTGGGAAAAATGTCTCACCTGCTTCTCGAGCATCTGGATCCTCATCTCTTGACTTGAGACCGTCTCTCGCAGCTGCAAAATAAGTTCCTTTGTCAAATACTGTGGCAATGGGATGTACTGATAAGATCATGATTTGCAGTGCCGAGTGAGCAGATTTGATACCTGTGTGACCTCGCTACTTGCTTTGCAGCATGCGTTCGATTCTCCTTTTTTGCAGACGTCAGCCTCCTCCAGTCCATTGACTTTACCACAGCTCATTCGTTTAGTCTGGAAAATAATAATTTCAAAATGCAGTTTTACACAGTATGAAATTATAGTGTTTATTTGAAGTACATAATTCATGTCTTGTGCAAAGGACAGCTATGTTGCCATTACCGATAGGCCTTTCTTAGTGCTGACTGCTGCTGCCGCAGCCTTTAGCTCTTTCAGCTCCTCATAAGGTAGAGTGACGCTCTCAGAGATAGAAGAGAGCTGGTCAGGAGTGGATGCCTCAGAGCCTTCTGGCAACGGGATGAACTCTGCGTTCTCAAGCTCCTGTTGGATGAGAATCTCCCTGAATTAGAACACTGAGTCTCCATTTAGAGGTTTTATGGTTCAAACTAAGGTGCTTTCATGATAACAAACCTTTCTAAGCCAGAGAGGGCAGGAGCTGTCCCCAGTCTGACTTGCGAGTGACATCATCGGGGTCTCCATGAGGCACTCTTCTGTATTATCCTCCAGTGTACCCCCAAGACCCCTGTCACGACACTCCGTCTCTGAACCAGGTTCTATGTCCATATCCAGTGTGGATGTAGATGCCTCCTGGCCCAGTCCTATGTATACAAACATACATTGACACACACACTAACAATGTAGACAGGCAGGTGTAAATGTATGCTTATTCTTCAAGTAAAGAAAATGAATCAATACACAAATTGGTGACTAAAGAAAGGTATTTACCACCACAAGATGATAGTCCACTGCTGTTAGAGCGAATAGTCTTGGAGTTGAGCACTTTCTCTGCAAAAGAGAAAATATATTAGACAGCTGGCTGCTTGCACCAATACATTGGGCAAGTGTCTGGTTGTGATTACTAACCCATTATGATAATGGTGTGCCAACCACGGCAAGAGAGGTCCGGTACATGGTGGAGGGAACCAAAGATAGGCCTTGGCATGGCAGGGCATACCTCTGAACCAAATCCCTTATCAGCTGGCATCCCAAGTCGCCCGTTTCCTGCGTTTCCCCATGCAAAGATCTGATTGTCTGCAAGAAACAAAAACAAGTGACGAAAGCTATATCCTCAAGATCAAGAGGCCGGGCATCTGAAAAGAAATAAAAGTACTACAAACCTTGACATAAAATCAGAAAAATATACATATTATTGCCATAGATGTACAACAGGACTGTTCATGTTCTTACCCTCAGTGGCTGCAATGGTGAAACCGTCTCCACAAGACACTTTGGTCACTATCTTTCCTCCGAAGGGTCCGAGAAGGAGTTGGACACCCTGATGTTTCTTAAAGTCCTTCACACCCAGCTGTCCGTACTTGTTGCAACCAAAGGTGATCAGGCGACCACGTACTGCAGACCCAGAAAACATAGGATATGTTTCTTTGAAATGGTAAAAATGTTCTATTACAAGAGAAATATCAGTCTTTTTTTTTGTACCATCAATGGCAGCTGTGTGGGTCTTCCCTGGAGCTATGGTCTGAATCTTGAACCGTGACAGCTGCTTTACCAAGGTCAGTGTGGTGATGTATGGGATCCCCTGGTAACTCTGGTGTGGCATATAGAAAAAAAAACCACATATAAACATAGCTGCATCCCCTTAAGTGTCTATTATTACAGTCCTTTAAGTATAACCCAGTACCTCTCCAGGGTGGTTTTTGAGACCAGAGAATCCCAGGTTCAGACCAAGCTTGTTGAATTCATTGTTTCCACATGCTAGGACTTTGCCAGTTTCTGTTAAAAAGAAAGTTCCATCGCTGCCACATGACACTGAGGAGATGGTAGCGCCTTTAGGGATCTCCACCTGGGAAAACCAGAAAACAGACAGTATGTTTTTAAATAAATAGCTACAAATACTATTCTATTTTAAAACATGTTGTATCTTACTTGCTCCTGCAATGATTTAGCATCCTAAAAGACAGTGAAGAATATGCCAGAACAGGAAACAAAATCTTACTTGCATCGGAGAAGAGAAGTCATCCTCACATTCCAGGCCAAGACGCCCTGCAGCAGGAAAATAGAGCAATTTTGACTGAGAACACTTAGTATGACTCTATTTTAAAAGGGCCACTATCTCCCCCTGCTGTCTACAGGTATAACAGCAAAAACAACCCTGATCAGCTCAGAACAGTAAATACAGCAGCTCTATGTACCATACTCTCCACAGCCCCAGGAGTAGATGTCCCCACCCCGAGTCAGGACCACCACATGGTTGTCTCCACACGAAACCTGACGGACAGGCCGATCCTCGAAAAACTCCAAAAGCACTGGCTCCAAAATCTCCACGCCGAGGCTACCCTCCACTCCAATGCATCCGTAATAGTCTGACCCAAACATGTACATCTGGTCCTCATCTGCAAAAGCAGCAGCAGAGGGTTCAAAAAGTGTGTTATTATACAAAAAGATTTTTTTTTCAAGTTCCTGTTTTCGCAGGAAGCTTTCCTCACTCACCAGTGACACAGGCAGTGAAGTCACCCCCACATGCCACCTGTCGGATAGTCGTCCCCTGTAATTTCTCTACCCTCTTCGGCTGTCGGTACGAGGCCTGGTCTCCCTGTCCCAGCTGGCCCACCATCTTGGCTCCACCTTGGACATTCTGAGGAGAAGTTTAAGAAAGCTCCTTGTAGTGAAGCAGACAACTTGATCCAGTATATCTCATCCATGGATTAACACTCACAGCCCAGGTATACAGCTCCTTTTCCACTGTCACTACTGCAAAGTGACTCTCCCCTGCACACACATGTTGGGCACTGCTGCCTCCTTTAAACATGTCCAGTTTCTGGGGGGTGAACTTCCCTCCGCCCCAGGAGTACACGTCCCTTGAGCGTGTGGTCACCACAGCAACAGAGCTGTCAGTCACTGTACTCAGCCTATGGCGCAGGCAGGACAACAAATCCGTTATACAATACAAAAACTGACATAAAGGACCATAGACAGGCTTTTACAATGCAGAAAATGAAACGAGTGTTAACAGCTTACTTTGGTTTTTTCATTGCTGAATTCAGCAGGGCAACTCGCTCTTCAAGCTCCCTACCAGAGAATGAGGTTGTCAGTGGGTTGTCATGGATGTTCTGACTTTGTTGCACCCAACAGAATCTAAAATATTTTCTTATTAAAAAGGAAATAACCAAAACAATCTTTTCCCTTTCAACTAACTTACTGTCTGCAACAGGAGATGAATGGCTGGTCCAGAATCTGCTCAGATGTAGGCCTCTTTTCGGGATCCTGCGACACAAAAAGATCACAACAACTTTACAGTGATATCCCTCACAGAGGCCAGCTTTTGCTTAGCACACAGTATTATCTCTGGCATCAAACCATTCGTTTCATGACAATCACAACACAACATTCTTCTCGGATTATTACCCTCACTCACTTGATCGAGGCACTCGTACACCAGTTTGATCAATGCAGATGAATAAACATCCGAGTTCACTTCCATAGTCCAGTTGCCCTGGACTATTTTCACACAAAGGTTTAGAGGGTTCTGGTGGACACAAGCAGCAAAATTAGTTAATTCTGCTGGAAATAAAATTACATTTTCTGACTAATGCGAAGCATTAAAACTATTTCTAGCAGGTTAACAAACCTACCGTTGCATCAAATGTTCTTGTAAGAGCCAAGACTTCAAAAATTACACAACCCAGGGCCCAGATGTCTGATTTGAAGTTGTACTTCGATCCCTGGCACAATTCAGGTGACATGTAATATGGAGTTCCCACACACTGGATTTACAGAGAAAGAAAAAAGTGAAAGTGAACAAATCAAGTAATATTTACTAAATCACAGCAGTCTGATTTTTTTTTTTTTGAACCTTTATTTATCCAGGTAAGTCGATTAAGAACAATCTCTCATTTGCAACGACGACCTGTCACATTCACACAGCTACACATTCCATATCTGGAAGCTGCCCAGTACAACCACAGTCTGATCTGCTGGCCACTGAGCAGCTCCACTGGAGCGGTTGGAGGTTAAGGGCCTTGCTCAAGAGCACCTCAGTGGTGGTAATGAGGGAGGGACAAGCACTGCTCTTTCACTTTCCCCACCCAGATTTTTTATCCTGCCGGTCGGGGATTTGAACCGACGATCGGTCCCAAGCTCGCTTCCTTAACCACTAGGCCACCACTGCCACCCAGGTTAAAGAAAAAACTAAATCACAACTTACAGTCTCTGCCATTGAAAACTCAGAGTCTAGCTTCTTTGCGAGGCCATAGTCGCCTAGCTTGATGAGGTCAGTCTTGGTCAGGAAAATGTTCAGAGTTTTGATATCTCTGTAAGAAAAAGAAAAAAATCATTGTTCGAAACAAAATAAAAAAGTCCTGCAGATGCCAGATAAGGGCATGAAAACATGGTTACCTGTGTAAGATCCCAGCCTTGTGAATGTGGGCAACTGCTGAGGCAATTTGGTACAGGTACCATATGACCACCTAAAGAAACATGTTAAAGGTAAAGATATTATAGAAAATAGCCTATTTTAATGTATGAATAAATTCCCTGCAATGTTGAACTCATACCTCTTCACTGAAAAGTTTCCCATTCTGGTGGTTGATTTTATCGTACAGATTTCCTCCTGTGATGAGATGGCCATTTAGCATTCTGTCACAGATAAACAGCATTCAAACTAATCTCGATCAAATGGACACAATATTTACATACCATTACAATACTCCAACTCAATGAGCAAGGTGTTTTTATCCATGAAGTGATTGAAGTAGGCTATGATGTTGTTGTGCTCCAGGATGGAGAGGATGCTTATTTCATTCATGACATCTCTGCGCTCCTTTTCGGAGAGCGAGTTCAGCTCCACCTCCTTCCATACCACCAAAGAGTTGTCCTAGGGAAGCCAGAAGAGACATTAAATAATACTAATCAGAGCCTCAAAACAGCAGCCAGATGTGTCCCTCCAGATGACAGAATCTATAAGTTTAGGTTTCTCTACACTCCTTATTACCAGTTTACATAATAGACAGACAAGGAAAATCTTCTCAGTTTTAGAACAAAAACCTTTTATGCAATATAATTGGTTCAGAATATTTTTTAAGAGAGGGTCTGCACAACAAGATGTAGCACTATAAACGTGTAGTGTACACGTTATGTGTAATTAGCATGTTTTCACGGTAAGCAGTGGTTCATTTCTGACTACAAACCCCCATGCCTGTCCAAGGAAAAGTTTTGGGGACCTTGTAAACTTGCTTAAGACGTGTTTTCCTTGCCCTGTTGTTGTTGTTGAAGAAGTGATGGTAAATTATGTACATTTAAAAAAGACTTTCAACAACAACGTGTTCATGAAGTAAAGTGATTCTTGCATGGCATAATGTGTTATCCATGCCTTTTAAAAACAAAACTGCTGGAACAGAAATATGACTTACCTCTGTTCTTCTGTACAGAGTTGCTTCACCAAACGCCCCCCTCCCGAGGATCCGGATAGGAATGTAATGCAACTTCTCCTCTTCGCCATTATATGTGCTCGACGCTGATCGCTCACTGACCACAGACCCGTCGCACAAATCTGAATTTAGCGAATCGAAATGTCTTTCATATTCCCCCAGTGACATTTCTGCTTAGGGTCTTTTAGCCAGTGGTAACGTTACTGATGGAAATAACCCTAACAGGCCTTACGATAACTCTTTCTGAAAGACTTGGATAAAACCGTACATACGTCTAACATGTTACCCGTGTCGGCTAACAAAGAGGCCTGTCAAAGTATTCGTATTAAGTTACCTTATGCCTCAAAGCCACTCAACACACACAATGTAAGAAAAATACAACGCAGCAAAATACGTACTAGTTGCACCAGCGTCAAACATGACACAACAAAAATGAGGACGTTCAGCCAAACATAATGGAGTTTCGGAATAAAAGGCGTATCCTCGAGCGCGTTGTCATGTATTTTACGATGAAACGCCAACCGAGCGTATTTCCGGTAAAGGCACTAGTCTGTTTAGCTGTACTTGGCTAACACCTGGTTAGCAGGAAAAAAAGTACAGCACTGCAATATAATCCAGAATTGTCATGGGAATGTTACCACACTAAAACTTACTCAGTAAGTCTGTATAACAAACACACGGGTTGCGAATGTTAAAAACCGACTGGTCTCGTCTAACACGCGACTTAAGAGGCAACAACAAACCGAAATCCTTGCCTTGCCCTTAAACCCGGAAACGATTAAATTAAACGGTTTCTTGGAGTTTTTAAAATCTTGTATCAATCTTTTTTTCTCCTTGCTCTACTTTAGCGACTATACATTAAAATAGGAGATGTTACACAAGTAGCAGATGCAATTGAAGTTTCATATACATCAAAGTCAAGCTACATCACCATACATCAAGCTGTCCATCAAAGTTTCAGTTCACTATTTTAATTTCATACCAAATTATCAGGACTGTGATGCAGTGTGACACTAACTTTACATCTGACCCTTGAAACTTCTTTTACCGCATGGGGGCGTGGTGCGTGGTATAGGTTACTCCAGTTAAAAATAATTTGACATTTAGATATCAATATAGTTGTATAGTACATTTTATAGAGAATACATTGAAAAACTTTAAAGGACAAGATAGTCGGACAGAAATGTCTGTTTTTGGCTGATCCACCAATTGATACAAAGATCATATCAAAATCCAATATTATCATAAAGCTGTCTATAGTCATTGATTTAAAACATTGCCTGCAATGGTCTTCTCCCAGATGTATTAAAATGATAGTTACCGTGGTATAAAGGGTAACTGTCACTTTTTTTACACACACATTGCATATTTGCATGCAACAGGAGGGATTACAAATAAGCAATTTGAATGTCTCCTACAACCCAGATTTCTAGACGTACAGTACATCCCATAACCAACCATCCATTATTAGATCTTTGCCCCCATGCAGCACATGTGAATCAGTATGTATCAGAGTGTGTCACTGTAAAGTACTGTACATATGATATTGAGGGTAAAGGGGATTTAACCACACACACACACACACACACACACACACACACACACACACACAGTTTTGTAATATTGACAGAACAGCCACCTCACACAGATAAAAGTGGCATGCTAAGGGGTTACATTTCTGAGTAAAAACCTGAAGACCAGATGGATATCCAGACATGATTTTAAATAGAGACAACAGCAAAGATGGAAAATCATCGCAACATAACACAGGAAGCAAAGGTAAGCTTGTATGATTTGAACTGTCCTCATAACGATTTTAGAAAACATAGGCCTACTGCATTATTATTCACGTCAACCTAACATCAAAGTGTCTGTTTGTTCAGGATCTATATGCACAGTCAGAGTTGGGTCCAGAAGTCTTCCACTGTATCCACTGGTTATCATGTGTTT
Organism: Sander lucioperca; assembly: GCF_008315115.2. NCBI lineage: Eukaryota > Metazoa > Chordata > Actinopteri > Perciformes > Percidae > Sander > Sander lucioperca. The sequence continues at coordinate 13,530,064 of NC_050190.1, read as the reverse complement.
AGGACTGCTAAACACTATTCTCATGTTAACTGCTATTGTTATTGGGATTAACTGTAAGTACAACTGATCCAAGGAAGGTGATGCAACTCTATACTTCACTTGTTCTCAGTTTGGAGTACACCGTACTTAACAATTAATTAACTAAGCTATGCACCCATTTACCAAGCTTAGATAATTAACTATTTACCCTTTCTATACCTAATGCCATGAATATGTAAATACATATGAAATTGTAACTCGCTAATAACCTATAAAATGAACAAAAAAGTGTCTCCCTATCTCTACTAATCACAGATGGCAAAATCAGTAAGGAATCCGCTCCACACCAAATAACAGCACAAGCGCTCATCATAGAGGTGAAGCAACTTCACATTATGCAGACTGAAGCAATTAAAGCTCAAGAAGAGGCCCAACAAGCATTAGAGAAAGAACTCAGGAGCCATCAGCAACTTAAACTGCAGTTAGAGCAGAACAAGACCCTCAACGACGGCATTCAGAGGCAACTTGAGACCCTACAATTTGAGAGAGCAACGCTGCAGTCCAATACATCGGATATTCGTGAGAGGCTATTGCATAATGTTTTTTGCATTTTGGAGTCAAACCTTTTCTTCTAATTGTAACTTTAACTGCTTTTCTTCTTTTAACAGGGGAAAGCTGTGGACGATGCTGGTCAGGATGGGTGTTATTAAACGCATCGTGCTACTTCCATTCTTTATCAGCATCCGATCCCTTGAAGAACTGGCAAGACAGCAGGGCGGATTGTATCAGGCGTGGGGCCGATCTGGCTGTGATTGATAACCTGGAGGAGCAGGTAAGTCCAGTATCATGCAGGTGGAAAACAAGAGACAAAAGAGTAGGTAAAGTTACTCTTGCTGTTGTAATGTACACAAAAGGCCTATTTTACAATAAATATTGTAGTGCAGAAGTTTTCAAACTGAGATGCGCCTCATGGCAGTGTTTAGAAGACAATTTATTGTAGTTTGACCCATTAATTTGGCCTGCTTACCAAACACAGTCATTGTTGCAGTTACTGTGGAAATATGGAGGCAATTAAGGTAATTGAAGTACTATAAAGAAGCAATTTCTGAGCATCACACTCTTAAACTATAGAAGCTAAACCAAAATGTCGGAAATAAGATGAACAGTTCCTCCAGCTGGGTTGAGGCCCACAGTGTCAGACTTTACAAAATGATTTGAGTGAACATTTGAGAATGCACATTAGGATGTCAATGTGAAAACACAACTGGTTTAAGTTTTTTTTTAACAATAATTTACATTTTTTCTATACACATTTAGTCAAGGTCCAGAGCTTTCAAACACACAGTCTTAGCAGATTTGATATGGCCTTACTGTCAGAAGAGAAAGACTAATAACAAAATCTAAGAGTAAATGCCTTTTTCACGACATACTTTGACATGTCATAGCAGGCAAAGCACTTAATAGTGGCTCTGCTCCATATAACAGAGTACCAGTGAGCCAGCATGCACACTACCAGAAGTCTGGCTCACTTCAACATATTGCATCTATAACATCTGTGCTTTTCCTGACATGTGAAATTATCTGCTATTAAAAGGCGTGAGCTGTAGATAATGTTAAGTTGGTATGTAAAAGCCAATGTTGTTTTTAGATGTGTTCCCCTTAACATCTCATCAGTTGCTAGCTAGGCCTACACTGCTAATAAATATGGTAAATGTACATTTAAATAACAAATTGTAACTCTGTTTATCTAGGTAAATCTTTTTGAGTTCTTACCTAAACACGATCCAAGCACTGGACCGTGGTGGAGCAAGCCAGGCATTTGGATTGGCCTTACGGATATTCAAACAGAGCACACATGGGTGTGGGTAAATAATGTGACTCAGCAGGATGGAGGGTAAGAGCTTTGAGACACTTTGCAGTGTGGCTGTGTTAAACTAATAATTTGAAAATGTTATCTATCGGGTTATTGTAATAATAATAATTTCATAACCAAGAATAATCATAAACCTTGTAAATAATTCCCTGAATAGTTATGAAAAATAAGGTATCCATTAAACTACTAGTTCCTGTACGTTTAATTAGTACAATTTGAAAGAAATTCTCTATGTGATTAAATTCACTTAATTAAAAGTGGACAAATCAAATTCTAAATTGGTGACATATTATTGCCTGCAGCGTCAATGTTGACTGATTCAAATCCTTTCATCTGATAATTACCAACAATTTATGCAAACAAAGAGAATACATAAACACAGATATAAATATTATTGTTATGCTTATTATTAAGTATTACTTGGGCCTTGCTTTAGGTACTGGATACCAGGGGAGCCCAACAACTGGGGGCATTCGGGTGAGGACTGTGCAGCACTTATGAACATTAACCCTAGGGCAACATGGTTTGATGGTAACTGCCAGGGAAACAATGAATGGTTATGTGAAATGGAACCCAACTAGCTGTGGAGAGCATGGTGGTCCGTATCCAGGCTGAGCTTTAAGCTCCTCAAAGAAGTCGACTCCATATTGTCAAACAAGCTGCCATCATATAAGAAGCGAAGACCCACTTATTTTCCATATCCGGATATACTGTATGCAAGTTCATTTGGTCTTGAATAAATACATGGAATATATTAACAACAGTGGTACTTAAATGCAGTTGTGCTTAAGTTGCTAATTGTCTTCTGGTTGTAGCTTCATATTTAACAAACAGATATGGGAGTGGTTTCGATTAACTCATCTTACTCTCTGCAAGACAGAAAATGAATGTATTCTCAAATGTATTCCCAACATTTCTAACCATTCCTTAACAAAACTTTAGCTACACGTTGTGACTTTAACTCATTTTTTTGTGTTAACAGTGGAAAGTTGTGGACGATGTCTATCAGAATGTTTTTTATTAAACACATCGTGCTACTACCATGCTAAATCAGGATCCAATCCCTTAAGAGAACTGGCCAGCCAACAGGGCAGACTGTAATAAAAAAGTCTATTATTAGCATGGCACCGGCTGACGAAACACTGAAAATGAAAGCTTAATTATGAAATAGTATTTATTACAAAACAGTGAAAACAAAACAAGCCCACCAAAACCCACCTGGAGATACATCACAACACCCATACAGCCAATGTCACACTTTACGAGAATGAAGTAGCAAAATTGATTTGATTACTGTGAATTAACTTTTATCATTTGCGTAACTATATTAAAAAGAAATCTCCTGTACAATAATTTTATAATTAAGAGAGAGAGAGAGAGAGTGTGTGTGTGTGTGTGTGTGTGTGTGTGTGTGTGTGTGTGTGTGTGTGTGTGTGTGTCCAAACAAGGTTGCTGAAAGTGCTGATTAATACTAACCATACCCACTGAGGATATAAGAACACTGCTAAGGAATAAACCTTACGGTACAAGATCAATCATGTTTTTAAATGCCACAGCTTAGAACAGGCTGTCCCCAAAAACTCAGTGTGTGAGAAAGAGAGGCCACCTTGAAACCTCTGAGGTAGCTGGGTCCATGGCTGAGACCTGTTATCTTCCAACCACAGTTTTACGAAGGTGTGGAAAGAGCCAGTTGGAAAACTCACATTGGTTGTCTTGGCATGGTACAGCTAGCAAACATTTTGTAAACCAGCATAAGCAGAAACACACCTTCCCCAAAAATGAAGGCTTGAAGTGCCAGCATCATGATGCTTTCGTACAGGATTCACAAGAAAACTTGTGTAACAGCAATCACTCACATCCATGGTACAGACCCGTACAGACAGCTGCGGAACCTGACCCATGGTGAGTCTGAGTGAGACTGGGGCTTTGCCCGGTCAGGCTCCGAGATAACGTTATCTTCTACATTCTGCTTGGAAGTGCTCACAGCAGCCTAATACAATACGATATAGTGTCTGGCTTTTGTTTGATGTCTAGTGTCTGCAAAAAAATGTCGTTTAGCTGCGTGTACGCTATTTTATTAAGTTTCCTCTTAGTGAAATGCGAAGTGAATTTAAGTTGGGCTTCTATTGTGAAGGACACAAACGGAAGAAGTGAAGCTAGATTTATGCTCTGCTGTTGTTGGGAGTTAATAAAAGTGTATTAACAGTCTTAGTTCACTCTAGTTAACAGTTGTACAACGCAGTAAAACTTCAGCAAAGAAATACAGAATAATAGGGAAGTATATTGCAATCACAGAAGGAAAGAAATTATTATCCGTTTGAATTCTGTATTTCCTATTTATGACTCAGCATCTTTTTAAAATGAGAAAGAATACCATAATTATAAGGTTTATCAGTGAATGTGATAATAGCATTATTTTTTGGACTAAATAAAATATTTAAACAAATGTTTAAATCAGAGGTTAAGCTACACAAGCTTCCTTATGACTAATATTTTACCAACTATAATCCTCACATACAAGGAATTAGCATCCAGACCAGGGTCCAAACACACATGCGCCTTATCACTGGTATAAGCAGAAGACAAACAGGTCAATAGGCACTACTTGCACCAGTATAATGGAGAACTCACAGTCAGAACAAAGGGAGGAAATGTCATTTGAACAAAATATTTCTCGAGATTTCAACACGAATGGGCATTCAGGCTCTCACCATCAAACATTTGGACAAGGTACAACTTTAAAATCAAATATTCTGCTGTTTCTAACCAATGTCCCACTTCTTTTCTTTTTCACACAGACTACATGTAACTTTAGTTCATTCAGTGACTTTGAAATGTATGTAAAACACTGTTAAATATAATTCATAATATATTCTAATGATTTTACCTCTATAATCATATTCATACATTTTTCTGTAACCCATTAGAAGTTAAGACAGTCCATGGCAATGCTCTTCATTTTATTAGGAGTGTCTAACTTAAAATTTAATTTAAATTTAAGATTTTAACTCAGAGAACTTCATCAAGGTCTGTTTACAGAGAGAGGTGGATCTGCATTTCCACTCCACCGACTGGTTACTCTGGGCCTGCTGAATGCAGTTCTACTGATAGCTGCTGTTGTCATTGGGATTTATTGTAAGTATGAGAGTTCACAGAAAACAGCTGATTTTCTGTCATCTTCTTTAGAATTTGTATTCACAATCGCAATAATTAATTGCATTCTCAATTTATTTTTTCTAAAGTATGAATACCTTGTGTCGGTTAAAATGCTGTACAGGTATGTACTAGATCCAGTAGCCATTTTACTTTTCACTGAGACAGATTTGATGTGTGTCTCGATGTGCAATGAATGATTTATTGCATCTAGGCACACTTTTAAGCAGCAAATAGATTCATGCGATTTGATTCAGCACTATTGCAATGCAATACAGTCACAAAATAGAGAAAAAAAAATGACCATCATTAGTGTCCAGAGGCCAGTCAGAACCACAGTGGACCAACTGACAGACATTACCTCATAGTGTTGCTAGCATGGCAGAAAAACAATCGTGACTTCACACACCTATTTTGCCACAGTTCCTCTTTCTCTTTATTACAACAAGTTTTTATGCCTCAGGTGCCAAAGCCGATTACCTTCAGGATCCTCATTCAGCTGCTACACCCCTCATCATTGAGATGAACTATCTCCGCAACCACAGTGATATCATCAGAGCTAAATTGGAAGCCCAGGCACAATTAGTGAAAGAGCGTGCCAGCCATCTGCAACTAAAGCTGCAAGTGACGCAGACTAAGACCCTCGCTGACTACCTTCAGAGACAGATTGAGACCCTACAAACAGAGAGGACAAATCTGCAGTCTAATAAAACTACCATAGGTAAGACAGACTTCCAACCTGTCTTTGGTGACAAACAGTCCATACTAACATCCCCCCAAATAGAATACAGGATGTAAACCTGTACAATTTACGCACATACATAGTACTGGTTTACAGATTATATAGAGAAACAAAACAGCCTATCATAAGAAATGCTTTTTTTTTTCCCAATCTCCTGTTGCAACAGAGGAATCATGTGGTAGATGCCTAGAAGGATGGAGTCTTCTTAAATCATCCTGCTATTACTTTTCTCACCATGTGTCCAACTCCAAAGAGAATTGGCTGGATAGCAGAGCAAACTGTATTAGTCAAGGAGGCGACCTACTTGTGATCAATAACTTTGAGGAGCAGGTGGGTAGCATAGTTCTAGTTTCATTGGAATTTTAGGTCCTGTGTGTAAAGCAAATACTTGTTTTTGTAAAGCAAAAGCTTATTTTTCATGGCTCTGTTTAGTATAGTATATGGGAGAAAATGTTGGGTTCATGTCCACCCCATTGCTCAGCGTTTCCTGTGTTTCCTAGCCTTTAAAGTCTATTTGATCATACAGTACATATATATGACTAAAAACCTGACGTGCAATATCAACTCCTGTATCTGCTTTCTTACAGCAACTCATAAGTGACAACTTTCCAAAGCTGAGAAGCAGTGGTTTGTGGTGGCAGAATGGATTTTGGATCGGCCTCACTAATGTAGTGACAGCGGGAACATGGGTCTGGGTTAACAATGTGACTGAGGTTGAAACAATGTAAGCATCTCACAGACTGTTAACGCTTATTGTACTATTGATTTCAATAGTTTTGTGACAATATAATCATGACAAATATAGTGGAACTTAATTCTTCTCTGAATGATTTCTATGTCTTCAAGGTACTGGAGACCTGGACAGCCTGCCCATGATGGACTTCAGAGTGGGAACTGTGCTGCCTTTAATTACTTTGCCAGTGAGAGGACATGGTATAATGGAAACTGCCTTACCCTTCTATTGAACTGGATATGTGAGATGGATCCAAACTAAGCATGAAACTTCTCAAGTGGAAATCACAATAACAGGACAAATCATTTTTGTCAATGCAAAATCTTTCAAATAAACAAACTGCAGCTCCATACATTAGTATCCATGTTGTATGTGATCATTTTTAGGGTTTACACTTCTACAGACATCTGTGTGCAGTGCTAGTACAGAGTAGTTGCCAAAATCTCTACAACACTGGTTACTACGCACATCTTCTCATAACTTTTTGATTCCCTTGTAAGTCCATAACCATAACGTAAAACCAATCTGATATAGCACCATATGTCCAGTCTTATATGAAAGAAAAAGCCTGCCATGTAAATTAAATGAAATAAAATGACAATGCTCTTCAAATTACCAGCACCCCATGTAAATATTTAACAAATTAACTTGATTTTCTGTTTGCAATGTTACCCCCCCCCCCCCACACACATACAAAAACACACACACACACACACACACACACACACACACACACACACACACACACACAGGGCAATGTCCTAACAAATAATCTCTCCCAGACAATCAGGTTAGACTGCTTTCATTTCAACAGTCAAAATGGAGGACGGAGAAAGTTCAGTTGGCATTTATGATAGTTCATATAACGAACTGATTTATCAAGAGGACTTCAGTGAAGATGAGCACACTCTCTACTCAAACCAAGAGAAGCAACAAGGTATAGTAAATGAGAAGTGAATAAAATGACTGTGCACATCAACAATAATCTGTTAATCTGTTTTTTGATACTGGTACCAGATTCTAAAATAGGGCTGGAGACATTGTACAAATTTCTATGTGTATCTATGTTTTGCTAAACGTGCATGTTGTTAAATCACTGTATAGCTCAACCACTGATTATTATCAATACCATCTTTAGAATGTTGCAGGACAAATCAAAAGAAGTGTCTCATGTACTGAGGTTTTTCCTTTACCTTTTGTCAACCATCTGCACATTATTTTGATAATATTGAACTGATAGTGTGACACAGTTCATGCCTCTGATATTGATCCACCTCTTCTCTGTGTAGTGTCCATGTCCATGGTGAGACCTGAATCCATTGGGAATCATTACAAACTGCTTACAGTAAGCCTGGCAGTGCTTGCTGTCATTCTACTAGCAGTTGACATTGGCCTGGGAGTCTATTGTAAGTCATTGTTTACCCCTCTCCTAGATTTACAATATATCATAAAGATATTGAAGTGTTAGGTAGTCATGTGGTGACATCTCATTCACAATTCACTTGTGGTGGTGGAAGAAGTATTCGGATACTTAAGTAAAAATACAGTGTAAAAATACTCCTTACTTTTATTTGTCTAGCTTTAATGTCCTTGTTCCTAGCTGTTATGTATATAGATGAGAGCCATGCAAAGAAAACAAAAAAAACAGAGTCGGTGTACACCAAGGCTACTTGCTAATAATAATAATAAAGGTGATTCTAATTCTAAATACAATTAAAGGTCCTGCATTTAAAATATTAAAAGTTAAAGTATAAAAGTATTAAGATCACAATATAAGTAACAAAAGTAAAAATACAAATTTTGCAGAGTGGCTTGATGCATTACAAGGGAAGTTCAGATTGTTTGAAGTGGGGTTGTATGAGGTACTTATCCATAGTCAGTGTATTACGTACAGTAGATGGCTGTTGCACGCCCCCAGTTTGGAGAAGCAGGCAGGAGTCCCAGCATGAAAGCTAAGCAATGTACTGCTCAGGACAGGGGCAGCAGCAAAAACATATTTTAGTCACCTCAAAAAATCAATATCAAGTTTGCTGTCAGTACTCACATTAACAAGGGCCTCCACCTTCAGCTCTTTAAATAACAGCATGAGTGAGAGAGTAAGAATGAAGTGAAATAACTGAGAAATTGAAAAAAATGCCTGATCACCAATAAGGATAATATATAAATGTTTTTCATTCATTTGTTTTCTGCTTCTACTCCTGTGCTCACGTTTGACTTGTTTATTTATACTGTAGGTATTTGTACATGTACTGTAAAAAGTGTTGTGCTTTAAAAAAATACTTAAACTGAGACTTCATAATTTGAGTAACACTACGTCTTTGACCACTTACAGATAGCAAACTTACTGATGGGCAGCACATAATGGACATCAGCAATGAGGTAGCCAAACTGCAGGCTATCTACAATGATGCAATCCAAAGCAGGGATGAAGCCAAGAAACAGTTGGCAAGCGAGATCAGTCAGCAGCAACTTACCAAGTGGGAGATGGAACACGAGAAAAAAAGACACAAATCCTATGAAAAGCTGAGTGACAAAATTCAACTGGAAATTGCAGCGCTGAAGTCCCACATCCCAATGATTAGTGAGAGCTTCTTTTTTTTTTTACTGATTGTGTTATCAAGGTATAATTACATAATTATTGTGACAAAAACACCCTAACCAACAACACATCCATGTTTCCATTTTCTTTGGCAATAGAGGAGGGCTGCAGACACTGTCTACCAGGATGGACTTTCATGAACTCCTTCTGTTACTACTTTGCTTTCCTTGATACTATGTCACGCAGATCATGGCAGGAAGCCAGACAGTTCTGCACAAAACGAGGTGGTGACTTGGCAGTGATAGACAGCAGAGAGACACACGTAAGACTCAACATTTAGTCAACACATTCCATTTTTGTAATTCTTTTTTATAACACTTTACATTTTGTTGCTGAGCAGTAAAATATCTTGGTGGTACATGGAACCAAACAAGATAAATGAATGTACTTAACATGTGTTTGTGTGTGTGTGTTTGTGTGTTTACATTTCCGATGTTGGCAGCTGGCAATAAGTAACTTGATAAATAACTATCAAGACCGTGCGAGAGAAATAAGCATCAGTGGCTTCTGGATCGGACTGAGAGATGTGGAGCAGGAAGGGATTTGGAAATGGGTGGATGGAAGAAGACTGAATGAGGGGTAACATACGTGTACATTACATACTAAAAAAACAGATAACTCATTGGAGTCACATATTGTGATTTTAGGCATTGTTGTGATAGCACATTCACATACTTACAGCTGTGGCGCTCCTCTATTTGTAATACAACTCTTCAAAACCAATGAGTAATTAATAATTAGTTTATACACACAGTGGCAGAGCGGTTATTATGGCTCAACAACCAATCATCTGTTTCAGGTTCTGGAATGACGGAGAGCCCAACAACCTGGGTAATGAGGACTGTGCAGCTACATATCCCAGAAGCAACCCTTTTATGTCCTGGAATGATGCTCCATGCAATTATGAACTGAAATGGATTTGCCAAATGGCACCAAGGTCTTCTTCTGAAAGCTAAATGTAATTTTAATCAGATTTATTTTTCAATTAATTCTTTGAATGAAGAATTAACTCCGCCTTGGAGACTTTTACACATCTTCTGAATCGTTTCATTGTCATGTCAATATTGTCAATGGCAAATGTCATAATATGAAAAATACATCTGATTTATGAAATGAACTTTAAATATAAGTTTACCATTTTACTATTGTAATAAATATTAATATTAGCTTTACTATGTACAAATCAATTACTACTATATAGATCTGTACACTTGGTAACCAATTTATCAAGAAAACACATACAGTCACATAAACTGTACATTCCTACAAGTCATATGTTGCATGCCAAAGCAGCATTGAGAGCGTCAGTTAGCATGGAGTTGTTAAGTTAAGCTTGCAAATGTCACAGACATGTATTATTACAAAACCAGTAAGTGTTAACCTAACCACTGGAGCTAATTATTAAACATCTGTCTTGTTGGCCTTTTCGTGTGGAAAACTACCAGTGACCAGAGATTGTGTAAATAAAAACGCAAAGCTTGTGGATCAGAGGGATCAAAGAAGAATGGAAATGAAAAGTGCAAATGAACAGATATGCCATAACAAGGCCAGTAACATCCAAATTCAACGCTGGTGTGCAGAATGTTTCCAAAGCGATACAAACCCAAAACTAATGCCCATTTGTAGATTTCCATGTCTGACTAATCTGCCAACTAATCTGCTAATACCCTTTTTGTTCTGAAGCCTGATAGCTACCACGACAGCGAAATATCTCTTGTCTTTGACAACTAGATTATTCAAACCACACCTTGCTTCCTAAGCATGATGCTCGGATGCTCACAGCACTGCAAAGTGCTGCCGAAGTTGCTTAAGAAGCTGCTGAGTGTCAACATGCTCCGGAAAGGAGTCCTCAGACTTTTGGGCGGCAGTGAAGCTGCTTTGAAGGTCTCCAATCTGGAAGTAGACAAAAACATCACTCTGGCTGACTGTAATGTGGAGATTATACTTTGTCTCTTTAACTACTGCATTGTTTAGATGTTCAGATGAATTAAACAGTAATAAATTACCTTTTCTGAGAGAATGGAGAGATTGAAGTGTGGCTCATACATGTGAGGGGCCAGTGATGCAGCAGTCTGCAGGAAGGCTTTTGACTAGCGCAAAGATAGGACAACCATTAATATTGTTGACATTATAATATTTGAGTTATTATCATAATTTAAGTAGAATATGGAAATCTGAAATACAAGTTCTCACTGCCAGAGCTCGCCTCCACCACATCTATGCCAGATGACACATTTTACATCATTTGACAGACAGCAGATATCTGGCTTGAATTACAGCCTGCATTTTCTTTCATTTATAGTAGGGTTGCATCTGAGGAATGGGCAGGGGCATCTCCAAAATCAGACAGCAAAGATATAATTCTGCCATCTTGTTAGCTCCGTTTTTAGCGGTTTAAGTTAAGCTTGAAGACCATAACTGTTAGGGATTTCTTTGGAAAATGTACATCAACAGCCTTCATGGTTTAATGCGGTGTTGCACTCAAACTTTTAAAACAACTTAAAAACTAAGCAATATGTACTTTATGTGTGGTTTGACATCCAAACATCCCTACACAATATTAGTTCTGTTCATAGCTCCAATTCCAACTCCATCGTTATCCTAAAAGACACCTTATTTGTTATTCCTGCCCTTTTTTCAGCTTCTGTTAGCATGGCAGCAGCACACAGTCCGTGCAGCTGTGGGATAACTACAGTCTCATGCAATATACTGTATCTCATAATCTTGTCTCATATCATTATATTAATGCTACATTGATTTATTGCCCAGCTCTTGACTGGTCTAATTGGTGGCTTATAGCTTGTTGGATTCATATTGTGCAAGTGTAATCTTCAAATGAATACTAATCAACACTATGGTGTATTTAAGACAGTCTTCACACAGGCTACATTTGAGTTTAACAACTAAGTGACAGTGTAATGCTACTTAAATAATGGTCTGTGTTACTTAATATTAGAGGGTCTAAAAGAACACCAATATCATCTCATACCTCATATATGAACAGTGAAATAAAAGCTACATGACTTAAAGATATATCTTCACCTGTTCGATATGACCTTTGCGCAGCTCCAGCACAGCGAGGTTGTTGTAGGCCTCAGCATGGTCATTATTAAAAGCCAAAGCCAATTTAAAACACTGGTGGGCCAGTGTCAAGTCCCCTATGCCCTGTAAACATAGAACACATGCACTTTGTACCAACTTCTATTTGTATCTACAGTATCTGATCTAAGCTTGTGAGTTCTATTTGCAAAAAGTCATTTTATTCAAACTTGAAACCGTATAAAGAGGGGGTACCATATTATTAAATCATCAGACATTCTGGGATATGTTCGGGGATTGCTAACTCACCACAGCCACATGTCCTAGGTTGTACCACACATCAGCTTGTTCCTCATCATTGGCCACCAGGGCCAGAGCCCTCTCAAATGAGGACAGAGTCATGTCGTACTGCTGGGCGTAGAAGCAGCACAAGCCCAGGTTGTTGTACAGCTGGCAGTTATACACCCCCATCTGGAGTAGCCGTCTAGCAATGGGATAAACTTATTGAATCACAGATGGGATATCATTTCTCATTGCATATACTGTAACCAGGGCTTTAAATTGACACCAGCTAACCTGCCAAATGCAGGTAATAATTAACTTTGGCGAGTAACACTGTAAAGTTTCTAGCCAATTTGGCTGTTGATGAAGAAGCAAATAACACTGTCTGTTTGAATTGGCAGGCTGCAGACATGATATGACAAGTCAGTGCCAGATCTCTCTCTCCTTTCCGACAAGAAATTTGGGCAGTTTTGTGTATGTTTGGTTGGAACATAATCTTTATCCGGCAACACTGTTTGTAGTACTAATCCTACATTTCCCATGGACGCTATGTTGTGACGTGTCATGCAACTGTTGGCTACGTGTCTAGAGTATGAGGTATCGATTATGAGCCACGCTGAAACGGAGAAGGCGAACGGCGAAAGTGAACGGAATGGCGCGAAACAAACCAGAGGACCTAAAAATAAAAGTTAGTTAGAAAAAAACAAGTGGCTAGTGGAAAATCTGATTGGCTGGTAACTTTTAAAACCTACTAGCCTTGTTGGCTGGTGATCAAAAAAGTTAATTTAAAGCCCTGACTGTAACAATACATTACATAAAGTAAGCATGCATGTTTATTAGACCTGTAGAAGCGCAGGGCGATCTCAGGCTGATCAGTGTAGAAGTGATTGCTGCCTATACAGGCAATAGCCTCCACGTGAGTGTTGTCCTGCTTCAGGACATCTTTGTAATACTCTGTTGCTGATGAGATGTTGTTCATCTCCTGTAACAATATCACAGTATAAACAGAACATATGGTTTCCTATTTCATTTTGGCAGTTGTATCTGGAAAGAGAACTAAGTGGACTATAGTAAGGACCATGGTGACATACTGTACTTTACCTCATGTATGCGAGCGATTCCTGTTTGAAGAGTAACCTCACCAGGAAAGTGGTCCAGGCCTTGCTTGAAAAGGTTAAGCGCTGTTATTGGTTGATCCAGGCGCAGATACACCTAAAGGGAAACCCCACACAAGGTTTTTCATTTATTAGCAAACATTTGGCTTAAGGAAAGAGTATTTTCATTGTTGCAACAAATTGGTAATGCGTCCCAACCTTTGCAAGGTAGAGATATGTATCTACCACCTCTTGGTGGTTGAGAGCTGATCTAAACTGTTTTTCTGCTTCTCGATATAAACCAAGTCTGCAAAGGTCAGATACTGTACATTAATCATTACATAGATTATTAAAAACAATGCAACTTCGTTAAATGTCAGAAATGTTGAGCTCCAACAATTTGGATGTCTGTGAGTTACCTGTAGTAGCATTTTCCCAGCTGAACTTTCCACCACCAGTCTTTGAACTGAGCATGTTCCGTAGCTTGAGCAGCCAAATCTAAAGCCTGGACAAGAAATATAAAGTTTGTGTTGCATTAATAATAGTCAAAAATCCTAAAAAGTATTATGAATTTTCCTTATAACATAGATTTATTGAACACTTACATTTTTTACATCATTTTCATGATGGAAGATGTACTCAAACAGTGTCTGAGAAAGGAAATTATGGTTACTTGTCGTGAAGAGAAAAAAACAATGATCTTGATTTTTGCAAGTCTCAGTCTTACCCTGGATAAATTAGGCTTTTGGGAATACTTGGCCAGGTTTAGTCTCGACAAGTTTATAAAAGGTCCTTCTGGATTGGTTAACATTGAAGCCTGGAAAAACAATGAAACAAAATGTCATGCTAAATGCTTCAGGCTTTCTTCACAGTCAATATAGCAAAATAAAACACAATTAAAAATAAACCAGTGCACTAAAAGTCATTGGTCTAACAATATTAATATTAAGAATATTGTATTATAAAATACTATAAACAAAGATAAATGACACAAAATCAAATATTTGTTTTTTAAAGAGAAAGATCAAGTTGATTATGTTAGCCTATATTGACTGGGCAGATTCTGTGTTTCAAATATAAGAGCTCTGGTGGGAAAAATATATTTGTGTTTTACACTGAGCTTCTCAGTCGCTGCAGACTGACACAATTTCAGGCATATTTACTTACTGTTCCCAGACGGATGAATCTGCCAGAAGCGCTAGTGACAGGACGAGCAGTGCTTGCAGTGCGTGGGGTCTTGATGGCCTGTTCCATTGTTCCAGGACGCCCTGACTGTGTGCTGGGTCTCACAAATCCTGTGATAGGACGCCCTGATTGCGTCATAGGCCTTGAATTCAGAAAAGAAAATTCAAATTTTACTTAGTTGAAAATTAAGTCAATGGTAAAATTTCAAATAACACAATCATTGTCTGGCAGACAGCACCTGACAGCAGGTGTGGCACCTCCGCCCTGACTTGTTCCAGGAAGCCTCAGTGATGTTCCGGGTCCTGGAAGAAAGTCAAGTCTTATTAATTAGACAAATTTAACCATTAAGTAAATGTATGAATTATTTCTAACTTAGGCACTGAGAAGAGTTTAAACTTACGTGCAACTTGAGCAATAGAACTCTCATCCAGCATCATCTCAGCAATCCCCTCCTGGTCGACCTCAACTTCATCTATGTATACCATCTCTGTAAGAGCACGGGTTTTCAAGCTCCATGCAGCCTACGAAGCACACAATGATTCAATCATAAAGATGGCTTCAGATGTAAAAATGAACATGTTACAATCAGGATCTATGTTGACCTATCCACAAGAAAAATAATGAAAAAGGAAGACAGAGAGGAACAAGGTTACCTCTGAGATAGGTAAGGAGGAGTCCTTGAGACAGCATGCAGTGAGTTAGTGAGAGAAGGAGAAAGTTGAGGACAGATGTGAATAGATGGGGAAAATTTAAAAATGAACGGAAAATATGGAAGGAAGAACAAAAATTAAATGCAGTGTGACGTTTTGTTTTCCATCAACAATTAAGGCAAATGTTGATTCAACGACGTGCCAGGTAATATAGCGTTACCTACATTAAATTACGATACTCTACAAAGATTCAACTAATCGGGATTATACTCAGGTTCTACCGCTTTCCTGCGTTAGCAAACAAGCAGGCTTTCCTTAATGGATAATCGCTAGCACGCTAGGCTAACTTTACCACAATAACGTTACCTGGTCGTACGGGTTGTCTTGTAATATTTTTGTGCAAATATCTGAACATTGTTGGAGCTTTCGCCTCCTGAAATAGCTCCACGCCAAAAACAAAGGGTCCATCGTCACCTCCATTGCTTTTGTGGAAGAAAAAATGGTTGGAAGAATCGGCTACCAAGCTATTTAGCAAAGCTGGGATGATGGCGAGACCGAAGCTTTCTCTGTCGCTCGGCAACGGCGGAAAAGGGCGGTGCTTTACTGACGTAGTTTCCTCTAATAAAATCAAAAATAAAATAAAATAAAGAGAATATTCAATGTTTTTATATATCGGTGCTTGATAAATCATGTTTTAGTTAGATTATTACATGTTACTGCTGTATTACATATCAAATAAAGCATGCCCTGTATATCAAAGAAGAAACAAGAAAAATAATATGAAAGTAATATACAATAAAAATAAAAGATTGTAATTGAAAATGAATCTAATAAAGTGTAAAAGGCATAGTTTATCTTACTCAGGTGTCTCTAAATAACTCATGAAATACATAATCGTATTGTGCACAGCTTAACAGACTCAATATAATTTCCATATTTAATCATGAACAATTCAAAATGGAGAGATTTTGAATATGGATATAAAATGTACCTGATAAAATAGTAAGTAAACAGTTAGTTGTATTTTCTGGTGCTTATCAGTAATATAAAATAACATTCTTAGCTTCTACATTACTCACCTAGGAAGATCATAAAGCATCTTACAAAAAAAATCTTACAAAACTCACATTTATTTGGGACATCTGTAGATTAAAATAAAAGTTTTTTTAATGTAACGTTATATTATGACATAAATTATATCCTTTATAGGGGGAATGTTTGGTCTATTTGTGTGTGTAAAATACAATAATAAGACACAATGAGTTAATGTTAAATTTAAATTATGTTATGCAGTTTTAATTAGAGCCTAGCATAACTTTTCTTGCCATGAGGGATTGTCCTCTCCTGCTTTTTTCCTCCAGGATGAGTTAAATAATCTGATTGGACGACAAACTTGTCCGTCATCTTTGTGGGCGGTACCTGTGGAATAACAGTGCAGCTCCATCTTTGTAGGATTTGACAGGAGCTCTGACCTGTGTCGAAGAGGACCGCAAGCTTTGGGCTGAAGAAGTACAAGTGGATTCTCACAATGAGAACAACAGCTTAGAAACCTGTTAAATAGAGACGGAGGGCTTTCATCTTATCGGACTGCAAGACTATAAATTCACGTGACCCTCAAACATGCCTAATTTCAACGCTCTATCTGGATTGGTAAAAATCGAACGGAACTAATGGGACACACGGGCTTAAAATAAATCGTTATTGGTGAATGACACTATATCAGAAACCCTACGTGATAGCGACACAGAGACACACACGGAAGTGCGGACATGGCTGACAGAACTGCTCCCAACTGCCACCTGAGACTGGAGTGGGTGTATGGATACCGGGGACATCAGTGCCGCAACAACCTGTACTACACCGCCGCCAAGGAAATAGTCTATTTTGTCGCTGGTGTGGGAGTTGTGTACAACACCCGGGAGCATAAGCAGAAATTTTACCTGGGGCACAACGATGACATAATCAGGTAGTGTTGATACACACAACCGTTTGTTTTCAGCACCTCGGACAGCATCTAACCCACAGCAGAATTGACATGAATTGATACTGTAGTCATTGTGGGTGCTTGTGCAATGTAATATGATATAGTTTTTGCACACACCTACTCAACAGCATCCCCGGAGTTAGTAAGGGGCTCCAGATTGAAGGGTGGTCTTTCTCACTACTAGAGATTACACTGGTGTCACTCTTGTAGGGCTGCTAGAATATTGCATTGGAGTTAATCATCAAACCCAAATTAATCATTTAGGGGAAGTGCCACTTAAATTTTGTCTGAGCTCAAGGTGATTCTTTTCTGATTTTTTTTTGTCCAACTAAAAGTCTAAAACGCAAAGATATTTAATTTATATTTATTTTAAAAAAAAAATCACACTGAGAAAAGCAAATCCACTCGCATTTTTGCTTAATAAATGACTCAAACGATTGATTGATTGATTGATTGATTGATTGATTGATTGATTGATTATCAGAAAAGTTGACTATTCATTTTCAGTAGATTGTCTAAACTATTAATCAACGATTTTTTTCTTTGGTGGAGTTTTCAGATTGCTGGCACTGCTGGTTCCATCCTGGTAGTAGACACGTTCCAAAATATATATATTTAAAAAAAGCACACGTGGGAGCAATCATATTAATGTGCAATTCGGAAAAATGCACTTGAACAGCTGACCTTGAAGGCATCCTCCTTGGATTGGAAAGCTTTCCATGGGTTGTGGTAACTCAAACAAATCTTGAATCACCTTCTCTTTGATAATGTAGCAAAGTAACCAGTGTTACATCACACATGTAATTATCCTGCCTTTCCAACTGTTTTCTCAACATGCCACACAACAGTGACCTGTGTTGAACGCTCCAGCGCTTTGTGTTGACATGTATGTGTGGGTTGGCTTGGAGATGACTAGCATTCTATACTGTGTCGGTAGTCAGCTGGACTCCTGCTCCATTATTAATGGCACAATAGAGATACTAACCCTCCGCTGCCCTGTGGGTGAAGTGCCTGAGTTCAAACGCTTAGCTGAAGGAGTCACTGACTGCATTTACAAGACTAATGACTATGCAAAAGTAATGAATTGGTTAACCATCAAATTGGCCATCTGCAGGCCTACATCTGTTTTTACTATTGCAATCACATTCGTAAGGATTATGTCAGATCAGGCTCCTTATGGTGTCATTTGGTCGTTGGTTACTTTTGCAGCCAGGTTGTTTAAAGCTTTAGCGTTATAAAGACATTTACAGTACAAGCTACACAGATCTCTTGAGCTGTCTGTTATTGTTGAAGCAGACCAGGTAATAGTCATTTTAAATGCAGATCTCAGAGGAGTGCTTGTGAAGCTCTCATAAACACTTCTTTTTACTTAGACGGCTATGGCACAACCAGGAGCAATCCTCAGCAGATCCAGTGCTGAATAACTGTTGGACTGCTCTCACGTTGCACTAACTCATGTGGAATAGATGCTGCCCCCTCAGATAGCACTATGATTCAAATCCCTCTCTGTTGCTCTTGTCTTCCTTTTTCTCAGTCAATTTTGGTTGCTTACGAGCTATATATAAATTGGTGTTTTACTTCATGAATTAATTACTGGCCTTGTTTCTCCCTCCTGGTTTTATCTTGCCCTGCAGTCTCTTAACTGGTCTCCCAGTCTGATGTAGAGGAGCTAATAGGCAGGTTTTCACATGAATGAAAGGCTCGGCTGTCCATGACAGCGAAACAGGAATACAAGATAGTCTGGCTTTCTTTAGCAGGTCTGGCTCTTAAATTAAATTCATAGGTTATTGGGCAATAACATAAAAGACTGAGGATGTAATGTGCTGTAGTTAAAACACAATTCCCCTCGAGTCATGCTCGTAAAATGAGTAGCAAAAAACTGTTATTTGCTATTCTTTCCTCACATCTTTCTGTAGTTGTTCCACGCTTTTGCAGTTCAGATATTTATTCCAGTCTCAAACTCAAAGAACCTGAGGCTACTGCTAATAACCTGCAGGAGTCAGTACCACAAATATTAATCTCTCCTTTTGCAAGCATGCTGACATGCAGAACATGTACACACTGACCTGAAGAATGCACACAAGTACATTCAAAACACACATGCACACTAAAAAATAAGCTGAATTACTAAAAGATGCTTTGAGTGTGTGAGTTCCCATAACCATTGCAAAACAGCACACACAATCAATTTTTATTTTTATTTGTCACATGAAAAGTCGTACAAGGTACAATTTGAAGTTGAAGTGAAATGTAATCCCATCAGCTCCTTTAACTTTTGCATGATTGATCATAAAGCAGAATGCGTGGTGGGCTGGTGTGTGTGTGTGGGGGGCGGGGGGGGCAGTCTTAAGCAGTGTCCTCGCTTAGGATCCTATTGGCCGAGGGTAGAAGCTCCTCTTGAGCCTCTCAGTGCTGGCCTGGTGTTTCCGGTATCTTCTTCCCGACCTCAACAGGGAGAAAAGACTGTTCCCCTTTTACCCTTGTTACCCTGGTGCTTTGGCATCAGCGTTTAAAAATGTCAAAAGATAGCCAACCTTAGCTTTATTTTCTACTGTTATTCAAAATCTTGGCTTATTTATGTTCTATGTTATGATAGAGCGTGAAAGGTAATGAGAGAGTGTTATGGACGCAGGAATAAAAGGCTGTCTCGTGTTACAATATCTTGTTAACTTTATGATGGACCACAGCCAGTGTTATGGATTATAGATGCCAGACCCAGACTGGTCTTGTTTCAGTGAGCTTGGAGAGATGCCATGAATACATTTCTATTAATATTGCCTAATGAATTATTTTTTTCTTGTTAGAATTTGCAGGAAGGTGCATGCAATCAAATGTGTCAGGTTTCCAGAGAAGAGTCTTGCACCTGTACTCTGTGAACTGTATGAGCCAATGCGAACTAACTCTACATATTAATGTACGAGCTAAAGTCAAAAGTACAAGTCTGTAAAGTCATTATAGTGTGTTTGATATACATGCAATATTTGAGTTTCTAACAATATTACTATTGCACAATGGTTTCGTGCTATGCATTTCCTAAAACATTGTCTTTTTCTGCTGACTTTGGACTCAACAGAATGTCAGTCACCACTGTATTTAATCATTTATGTTTGCATCAAAACATGGTCTTACATTTTAATCACCATAACCACAAGGGGGGAAAGTAGAAAACAGGTCTAATAAAAGAAGATCTAATGAGAAGATGATAGGAACAAAAGCACATCATACCAATAACCTTTACTGTTGGTGGCAATGCTGTCTGCTTCCTTTTATTTTTTACCTTTACACATATTTCCAGGTGCTCTGTGCAGAGTGTCAGTGAGATGCTGAGGTCGTAGGTCCCATCATCACTGTGAGTAGCTGGCTGGTCTCTAAAGAGCAGATCTGCCGTCCCCAATTAGGATCCGCCAGAGTTCAGTATGTTAAGTTAGCACAATGGCATGATTCAGCATTGTTGTCGCTGGGATTAAAGAAATGAACTCGGACAGACATCTCATTTAAGTGGTGATGTTATGGATGTTTCACACAGATGAGGTGGGAGAGGCTATACATGCCCTCACTTAGAAACAGCACCGATGTTAATGGTGCCAAATTTTAGATTTATATAGTGTATTTTTGAGTGGATTAGGACAAAATTAAAAATCACAATATTTTGGACCAAATACCTCAGTATTAATATATTGTATATATTTTGGAAATGATAATTGGTAATTTCAGAAGGTATTTACACTATTGATTCATTTTGTGGATATGATGATGAATTATTCATGTTAATTTTACTCAGAAACAATCAACGGGACAATTAAGTAGAGCTGAAGTGATTAGTGTCCATACACCGATTAGTTGATTGATCAATTATCATTGCAGCCCTGCAATTAATAATTAATTTATTGGGGCTGTAACTCATGATTATTTTCATTTTCGATAAATCTGTCAATTAGCCTTCTTTTACAGGAGATTGATTAATCATTACCCATAAAATGTCAGAAAATAGTGGAAAGCGCTAATTTTGGTTTTCTGAAGTATTTGAGGACTAAAAAAAATTAAACCTACCCTCTTGGGTGTCATGATGGCATGTTCAGCCAGAATCCTGCCTGATGTCACCCCCTTTTCTTCCTCTTTGTCTCTTTGACTTTCTAATAAAGTAGAGCACCACTATAGTCATCGATTGTTTACTTTCACACCTGGTTTTATATTTGTAGTATGCGGTGTACGTGTAGAATTTGATGGGCAGCTGGATTAAAAATACTTTGTGGAATCCTGGGTAATATCCTGTACTGTATAGACCTTCGGAAACATCCTAATCCTCTGCTCTTTTTAATCCACTGTATAGGCAAACAATCAGACAAAGGAAACTACTGCGGGTAATGTGAATCAAAGTTGTCTCAGTTGCTCATCATATCATGAGGGTCTATTATAATTCCCATATAATAGAAAAAAATAGATTGTTTTACTCGTGTTGAAGAAGGGAAAATATTTAGCTGGAATGGATAAAGGTGTGTCTCGTGCTCTTCTATGTCGCTTAGTTGACCTTGGTCTCTTCCTGTGCTGCATCTTTGCGTCTTCACCATGGAAAATCAACTCTTCCGGCAGTTGTTTTTCCTCTTATCAACATGAAAACAGGCTGTTTAATTGCTGCAGTATTTAGCTTGTTTGTACTACAGGACTTGGCAGATGGAAGACAGCCGCATCAAACAGCCGTAGCCTACAGTATATCAAACAGGAGAACCACGGTGATGCACTGCAGGCTAAGTCATTAGTGATGGCATTTAGGAAGCTCTTCAGCTGACAGAAATGTAAATGAAAAAGGGATCTTGTTGTAGCTGGCTCACATGCCACACTGAATTTTCCAAGCAGTAACATGGACATAACATACATATTAAAGGTGGTAGGATGTGAGACATAACTGAAGTGAAAGTCCAGCTTAGTGTCAGTGTTGCTTGCAAATTCTTTTGGCCTGAGATTTCCTTCATAGCTTTTATTCTTCACGCTTGTTGTTCCAGTGTCAAACCAAACAGATTTGCTGTGCAATACATGCTTGTGCCAGAGCAGGTTTCTCAGCTGTGTCTGTCTGCATCTCAAAGTGTTCCAATCATTTTTCTCCCTCTTTCTTTGAATGCTATTTATAGCTGCCTTGCTCTGATTATATAATTCATAAAAAGTAAGATGCGAAATTGTGCCAGGTTTGGAGAGAGGTTTAACAAAGAAGGTGGGAAAGCAGAGCTGATGAGAAAACACTAGGAGAGAGAGTTGAGGGAGGACAAAGACCTGTCACATCTCACCCACCTCAGCTTTCAGAGACATTACACCGCCAAATCTTTGTCAAGTCCATGGTGACGCGGTGTGAATGCAGATGAGGTGTCACAAGTCAGACAGAAAGATTCCTGCCTAAGAACTTTGGAGGACAGAGACAGAGAAAGACAGGGAAGAGTGAGGTGTAAAGCGTGAGAAAGTGAAAGTGGAAGAAGACCTAATTTGTCTTGAGCTGCTTGTTCTCAGCAGGTTGAGGCTGCCCGGCCTGCGAAGGCTCATCCAGCCTGCTGTCTGAATACAAGCCAGGGTTAGAAATTCTGGAGAGCAAAACGGGCAGCCTGATTATAATGGAGGGAGCTCCGTCACAGCATGAAATATATAGGCCAGGACAAGGCAAGAGGAAGAATTGCCCAATGAATCACTTAGGCCTGCCTGGAACGTGACTGGCGGCCACTGAAAGGATGGGAGGGAGTGACAGCTTTATACAGCAGGCTGTTGCTCAGCTGTAGAGTGGGAATGCTTATGGGTGGGGGAGGTACGAGTGGAGTGGAGGGAACGGGGGAGATTATGTAAGAGTGTTACAAACATGCCTGGTGATGCAAGAAACCCCAGATGAATTATAAAAAGTAAAATGGGCAGAGAAGGGACACTAAGAAAATCAACAAAAATGGAGACAAAAGACATTCACAGATTCACCAATACTACTTGTTATACTCTATGAACATCCTGTATGCATGCATGAAGCCAGGCTGTGTTTTGAGCATGGCTGAGTTAAATGGACCATGTCACCTCGTCAAGCTGCCCCTCTGCTTCCATATTCAGACCCATCATAGACTTAATGTGTTCATCTCATCCCAGTGGTTTCCACTGTGAGGGTGAATCCCTTGTCTGCCCCCAACACACACACACACACACACACACACACACACATGCAAGCATGCAAAATGGCAATGCTAACCAGATGTTTTCTCTCCCTTGTGTCTCTCTCTGTACAGTTTAGCTCTGCATCCGGAGCGTGTGTTGGTGGCCACAGGACAGGTGGGCAAGGAGCCTTATATCTGTGTATGGGACTCCTACACCCTGCAGACTGTGTCCATCCTTAAGGATGTGCACACACATGGCATTGCCTGCCTGGCCTTCGACCTTGAGGGGCAGGTAAAGTTGTGACACGATTAGATTATTATTTTAATTGTGGTATTTTTAGGCCTTTATTGGATAGGACAGGTTAGACATGAAAGGGGAGAGAGACACGCAGCAAAGGGCCGCAGGTCGGAATCGAACCCGCTGCCGCTGTGGCAAGGACTGAGCCTCTTTATATAGGCGCACTCTACCAGGTGAGCTAGCCAGGTGCCCCAGTTGCCCCAGTTGCCCCCAACAGCTAGCATATACTAGGAAATTTACTGTTCCCTAGCAGTCTTTGAATTGTTTTTAGTTCTTCCATAAGGCACTGGTTTCTTCGATAATCGGCCGTTGGACAGTCTGGCAAGGTCAGTGACTCGAGTCTGTTCGGTGTGTTCTGTGCCGTCGTCCGTTGGAGGAGCTGTCGGCCTTCATTTTGGCCGACCTGACATGCTCAGTCGGAGACAGGGCAGTCGGGACTCACCCGGAAATGGCAAGCGGAATGACCGTGACTAAGCTTCTCAAAATCTGACGAAAATCTTTTTCTCTTTGTCGATCTGAAATGAAGACAGATTCAGCAACTGCATGGCCTATTTCTCGCTTAAAATGTTTTCAGAAACACGTTTCGGTGAACTATTTTAGTACAATATAAGATCGTATTCTGAATGAGTCGCCATTAATGGCCGGTTGAAAAATCCAAAATCCGGAAGCAGCAGCCAGACCCAGGTGACGCGTTCGTCCAATCAGCTGCCGGTTTTCATATTTTTGGGCGACAATACAGATTAGCGCCGCTAATGATGACGTATTACGTCTCGTCGCTTTGGTGTGTTGCGAGGCATTTCTTTGACCAACTCGGGGAGACTGATCAGTCCAACTGTCTTTTCTGCCAACGGTCGGCTGTCGGCTCTGTGTGTAGCTGCCTTAAGAGAAGAGCACAGACAGAACTGAAAGTGTCAACAGAAAAGTTTTAGTTTGAGAGGCACGGACGCAGAATTCGAAACTTCACTCAAGAGCTGCAGACTGCTGCAGCTCGCCCGCTGGGCTGAGTTTTTAAAATGACACATCTGTGAATACTCCAGCAGTATTGGCTGGACAGCTGCACCCAGACATGCTCTACTTGGTAGATTTTACAGGAAAACAGTCAGCTGCAATGCTTGATACCTTACATCACAGAGTTTGACAGGACCTAGCTGTGTTAATGTGAGACAAGCTTCAGCACATGGGAAGCCTTTAAATACTCTTGTGAAAATAAGCAACTGGCATCCGGACATTGGGACCATATATGCACATTATTTGTAACATGCTATTGAACGTTTTCATGTTATCTTTTAAACCAGCTCCCTGCAGACTTGCCAATAGTTCATATTTACACGCTGCAGCCTCCACCCAATGTTGATTTGGACTATATTAATCAATACTGTGCGGAAGCATCTCTAGATTTTTGTCTTTGCACGTCTCGCTTTTCCTCCCGTAGGAGCTCTCAGAATTATACCTCCTGTATTTTGCAGTAAGAGACAGGAAGATGACCCCATGCCATTTTCCTGCTCGGGTAGAAAGCTGGGGATTTAGATGGAATGTGACAGTGTTTAAAGCCAGAGGAGGCTCCATCGCTTCTCAGTTTAGCGGCTCTATTTACTCTTCATCTCTCCCCTTCCTGGATTAGAGGAAGTCAGAGCTGAACTCAAGACAATCCAGAGAAATGCCTTGTGCCATTTCTCTATTCATCTATTAAAGCAATATCAAAATATACACTGATGTTTGAGACATCTCTTCTAGGTATTTCATTATGAGCTTCAGTTGTGCTGTCTGGTCAAAAGAGTATAACTCATGACCTTTGTTTTACTTTATTCTTGTTGTTCTGAATATTCTAGCCAGTTGAGGGAAAAATGGATGTGGGCACCAAATTTCATGCCAATCCTTCTAATAGTTGTTGAGACATTTACCAAAAACCAAAAATGTCAACCTCATGGCGATGCTAGAGAAAAAGTCAGGGGATCACTAAAGTCATAATGATTCATCACCTGGGGACCATGAATGTCTGTACAAAACTTCAAGGCAATCCCTTCAAAAGTTGTTGAGATATTTCAGTCTGGGCCATCCGTAGAGCCACACCGCTAGTGCTTTTCAACCCCCTAATCCACATAGTTTTACAGGGTTTTGTCAGGCATGGCTCTTTGCTCATAATTAAATACAGACTTCTCTTAATACAAGTGCAAATGCCTCAACAGAGACTTCTATCCATAGCTGAACACTGATTCAGCAGTGGATCAAAGAGGACATCTTCTATCATGTAAAGCAAGCTGCAGAGTTGAGAAGGATTTCCATAAGAGCTGCTCTTTTCGCTTCTGCTCCACTGCTGCTGCTGCTGCCTACTCACTCAGTCCGCTATAGGAGGCTCCTCCAGCAAAAGCACTCAAATGTGCTCACTGGAAGTGCCAGGGGCTGGACAACTGTTCTGTTCTGCTCTGTAGCCATTATTAGCCCTTTCATTGTGCCCTACCATGCTACAGTGGAGGTAACTAAGTTTGTTTTGCAGTGATTAGTGCAACAGAGCAGATTCGTTTAATCTGTTATGTCTTGTTTTTGCTCTCTTTGCAGTGTCTGGTGTCTGTGGGTTTGGACTCTAAAAACACAATCTGTGTGTGGGACTGGAGGAGAGGGAAGGTTTTGGCAGCTGCTCCCGGTCATACAGACAGGGTAAACACTTTCTTCCTCCCCTGTCTCCATCAAAAGCTCAGTATCGACCACCTCAATTAGCTATAAACGCAGGATGGAGCGTCTGCCCAAAGGGGACATACAGTAAACAAGTTAGGCCTGATTGATTGTGAACTTTCCAGAGCCCGTCTGAGAGGATGCAGGGCTAATGAAAAGGAATTTTAAAAAGATGAAATACAGGCAGCTGTTGTTTTCTAATTCAGCCCACACATATTATACCACAACCTCTGCAAACACACACACACACACACACACACACT
The DNA here is from genome assembly GCF_008315115.2 of Sander lucioperca. Lineage (NCBI taxonomy): Eukaryota > Metazoa > Chordata > Actinopteri > Perciformes > Percidae > Sander > Sander lucioperca. Next base: position 13,503,407 of record NC_050190.1, on the reverse strand, counting down.
TTCTTTTCATTTCCCCTGTTGTTTTTATATTTTTGACCCTCTTTCGTAAGAAATCTGATTATTAGAAGTCCAGACGTCTGAGTAAATTTGAATAGAATTTAACTAGGTGGACATCATATTGAAGAGTTACACGAAAGATCAGTATGCTGCATAATAATAATAATATGATGTTGTGTTTGTATAACGTGTTGTGTTGTGTTTGTAAATGTTGAATGTATGTTTTCTCCCCACAGATATTTGACATATCATGGGATTTGTACCAGCCGAGCAAGCTTGTAAGCTGTGGTGTCAAACATATCAAGGTACAGCCACTTCCTGGTCATTTACACCCTGCAGATTGCAGCCGGCTCTTAAGAGCTGGTGTTCTTGTACTTCATTTGCATAATATATAAAAACAGATTATGCTTTTTAGGAAGTCTGAAGAATTCGTTGGCTTCGTGCCTCCTTCTTCACCGCCCTCTCTGCTTTATCGCCATGACCATATCAAAGTCTTAAAATAGATGTATGCAAATTCACCTTATTTCAGAGTCCATGATTATTAGGCACTTAACATAAGTAGGACGGGCAATGACTCAGAGACTCTTCCCTCAAATTTGAACAAATTCTGCACTGTAGAGAGGAAAAATGTTCTCTTTTCATGGGGAACCATGACTCTGCTACTCAGCTCCCCTTCTCAGCTCTCATTTAGCTTTTAAAAACACTCTACTATACAAACTGCAGCTGTTCTCGCTTCCCTTCTCGGGCCTATCTCTATCACTTCTTTTTCACAGAAGAGTGGGTTGGTAAATCTTTTATGAGTTCATGCATGGTGTCTTCCCAAAGCCTTCCCTTTGGGATATGTAGTAGTGTTTCTGGAGTGGCATGGCTGTTAGGAAATAACAAGGAGTCCAAAACCACAGAGGAAGCTTATTTCCGAATCATTGGGAAGAGAGTAAATCATGATGCTGGGATCGGAAATGTGACCACTGGCCCTACAAGGCTAAACATTGCAGAACTTGATGCAGTTGGGAGGTTTAGCCTACTGTACACATTTCCCAGTGGCGTAACATGTCACTGATGACTCCCTCATCTCAATCCAGCTTGACCTGCCTCCTCTCGTAGTAATTCCCCTCTGAACTCTTCCCCCAGCTCTGTGGCACAGAAACCCCCCTCTGGCCGCTGCACCAAACCCCCCAGTCTACGCTGAATCCTTCAGTCTTTCTCCTCCTCCTCTTTCCCTCTCTTCTGGTTTTCTGATGCCAAGGCAATCCAGCAATTGTCCCACATAATTCCCCAGCCTTCACCCTGTGGACCATGTGACATCTGCTCCCCAGCGCTGTGCTCGCTCAGCGATTATAGCACTCAGAGCATCCAGGAGATTTAGTCCCAGTAATCCACTCACTAGCATGCTGAGGAAAACACACAACCTCTTGTGATGAGGAACGAGGCTGCTGGTGATGCCCCCCCTACGCACTCAGCTCCTCCTTGCTAATTATACAGTTATTTATGTTTTGATTAGTTCAGGACAACTCAGACCTTAGTATAGCCTTCTTCAGCGCCCACATACACAAACACACACGCACACCCACACACACACACACACACACACACACACACAAACACACACACACACACACACACACACACACACACACACACACACACACCGGTTTTGCATGTTGTTGCCCAGTGGCTCACAACTTTTTTGTGCTTGTGATCCTATAAGACAAAGCATTATCTACTCATCACATTTGAGGAAAGTATTAATAAATTAACAACTTTTTGTATATCAGAAATGTTTTTCTGGTTCCTATCCTCTTAATTATATCGAGACCCCTCAGATTTATCTTGTAAAAGCTTGTGGGGGTCCATTACTGTAGCCCATTTACTCCTGTATACTTTACATCACAGCTTTGCAATTTGCAAACAATGCTGTGTTGTGAACTGCTAAGTTTTTTTTAGTTTTTTTTTTAAACTCTTTATTATACTACAGTCATACAAACAATCAAGGCACAATGTGTTAGTACATTTGTCCAAAACGTGTTTACAGCTTTGAGGTAGAGACAATATATATATATATATATATATATATATATATATATATATATATAAATCATAATAAAGAAAATAAAAATAAAATAAGATGCTAGGGGTCATTTGTCCATTAGGGAATGTAAGTCCAACAAATACAACAGTCTTTTGGCATTTTCCAAAAAGCATTCTTCCAACCATTGATGTAGGGTTTGCTTTAAATATTTGCACCTATGAATAAAATGTTTACAATGCTCAATCAAGTTATTTATCAAGAATTCTAGATTTTTATCCTTTAAAAATATTCCATTTTAATTGACATTTCATTTAATGGGTGTAGCAGTATATCTTTAGATTGAAGCCAGCATTGAAAAGACAGCCACAGTTCATTAATCGGTTCACACTGAAAGAAAATATGTTCGACCGTCTCAATATCGCTCTCACAGAAAACACAGGAGTTACTCTCCCAATTAAATTTTACATGTAGGAAGTGATTTGATGGAAATATCATTTAATATTTTAAATGTCACTTCTTTGGCTTTTGGTGGGAGAGGATATGATAAGGATTGTTTCCTAATCTTTCTTGCCTCTTCATCACTGTAATCTCGGAGAATATATTTTCTTTTCAGTTGAAAGGGATAATATTTTATACATAATATACTCTTAACAAATTTGTTAGAGAACTGTTTGCTGTTCAAACTGACACCTTCAAACAAAGAGGCCTCATTTCTGATATAACATTTGATTGAACCAAAAGTTGTTTGGTCTCTCTTTTAAAGGGAATTGGAATGGCTTTTATTACTTTAGTGTATTCTCTAAACGAACATTGAAGACTAAATTTGTCACAGAATTCAGTATGGTTTAAAAATTCTCCAGAATCATCCATTAATTGAGACACATTCCAAATTCCTTTTTCCATCCAAGTGTGAACTGCTAAGTGACTGCAGATGAAAATGATCTTTAAGCTAACTCTGATACAAGATATTTAAAGGTAACATTTATTTAATACTGTGCATGGTCCCTTATGAAAAAATATAATTAAAGGAGACATATCATGCTAATTCTCATGTTCATACTTGTATTTTGGGTCTACACTAGAACATGTTTACATGCTTTAATGTTAAAAAAAACAAACATGTTATTTTATTATGTCGGAAAAAGTGCAGTCTGTTTTTGTCATTTTTGTGAAAGTCATATTATCATTATGAGGTCATGCAGTGCTTTAATTATATGTTCCTTCCACTATAATATACTGACAAAAATATAATGTGGGCTTGATGTTCACTGTGATGGATAGAATCCACCAATAGCTTTTCATATCACACGGAAATGAATGACACCGATGGCTAAAATCTAAACTATATGCATGCTTTTGAAAGTGGACAGCAACAATTTACTAACATGTGAGCGTGGTCCTTTATGATAGCCATGAGAGTGTGTATGTCCTCAAACATATATAGTATACACACACACACACACACACACACACACACACACACACACACACACACACACAGAGAGGTGAGCTTTAATTTGACATCAAGGTTTAAGAAAATCAGCTTCCAGCAACATTGCATCTAGTTTTGCTTACAGTGAGCTGCCAAAGATTTGACCTCTGTTAGCGTAGCATTTAGCACTCTGACACCATTCAGGGTAACTGTAGTCTGACAGGGGGAGTATTATGAGTAAGATGACAGGGGTGAGGGTGATGCAGTAGCTGATGAGTTACAACCCTCAATGCATTAATTGCATTTAAAAGGTTTTTCTTCAGAGTGAAGGTGGAAGTAACTAAGCTAAAGACATACCACTAATCCTGGGTTATCCCAGGAGCAGCTTCCACTATACCGGAGGGTTCTCTGGAGGAAATAAAAAGTGTTATTCAGAGAAAGCAACACTGTTACCCAGGTCTTGATTTCAATACAAAGTCTCATTTTCCAGGGCATTTCCATCTTTCTACTTTCCTCTGTGCTGTCCTCTTCTGCTCCTGGCCTCATCATAAACCCCCACATCTCGTCTCCTCTTAGTAATTCAGCACGAAGGGATTAGCCACCGCCCGTGTCTTGCTGCCTTATCAGTTGTGGGCAGGGAGGGCTGTGCAGTCACGCTGCATCCATCCTCACTGCCTTCACAACAAGCTGGGCCGCAACCCCCCCTCCCAACCTCCATCTCAGCCAACCCTTACCACATACCCAGCACTTGACACACTTCAATCTGCATGTACACCTTCCCAGATTACTCACACAACTATGATTTTTACCTGCTTAACCTTCAGCCACGACCCCCTCACGTAAAGGCGCGCACATGCAAATACTCACTCAGAGCTCAGTTAGGAGCTCAGGATTAAGGAAGATCTGCCCTGTTGAGGTGCGTACAAGCTTCAGATGTTTGATTGCAGGGCTGTATCTGTTGCTGTGATGCCTGTCTCTGATAATCGATCCATCCTGTTAGCACACGGGAGCCCTATCAGTCAGGAGGATAGTTGTTAGTGATGGTGTGACAGGCTGTCACTGCCGAGGAGCTCATTTGTTCATTCTGTGACTGTCTATCAAGACTCAATGATAGACAATGCGCAGGAACATTCTCCTTTAGGTAGAACAGAAAATATGTCTGTCGTTTTGTCATTTTCCTGCAGTTTGCCGGTGATGAGTGTGTCTGTGTTTCACGTGCTGACGACCGTCAGTGACTGTGATCTCATCTCCGTGCAGACAGAGCGTCTCTCTTTCACTCTCTCCTCCTCTGTTTGATGGATTTAGCCCTCAGACGAGGCCGTGCCCATGCATCCCAATGACCTTGTTCATAAATAACGAGCTTGTGTGTGTCTGTGTCTGTGCATGCTGATCAGGTGGTTACAGCACTGACCCCCAGCAAGGGTTCCCAGTATCACATGAAGAGGAGGGGAAGCATTTGAATTTGACCTTGCTTTCTGTGAAGGTCTGTTTGTGTGTGTGTGTGTGTGTGTGTGTGTGTGTGTGTGTGTGTGTGTGTGTGTGTGTGTGTGTGTGTGGGTGCTGGGTGTGTGCGTGCGTGCGTACATGTGTTTTAATGGAGTTGCTCTGCGTTTGGCTGACAAAACCATAAATGACATGATGGCTTTCAATATTTTCTATCCAAATTTTCCATAATTGTCCATTTGGCTCTTTCAGGACAGGGTAATAGGGGGGATTATTAGCCACCATACTCTTTTACTCTTTCTGTTTGTGTTTGCAGTTTTGGAGCTTATGCGGTAATGCTCTCACACCCAAACGTGGTGTTTTTGGCAAAACGGGAGATCTCCAAACCATCCTCTGCCTTGCCTGCGCCAAGGACGAGGTCACATATTCAGGTGCCTTAAATGGCGACATCTACGTGTGGAAAGGGATCAACTTGATGAGGACGGTGCAAGGAGCTCATGGGGTGAGTTTATAAGATCAGTGTGTTTTGTGCTTTGTGGCCCTGCTGCACCATATATAAAAGTAAACATAATCAGGGTCGAAGCCATGCACGCTGGCTTCGTTTGATTCTACTCAGTAGCAAAGGATCAGCCTTTTGCTCCACAGGATTAAATGATATCTATGGGATCAACAGCTGGGTGAGGGGATGGGCGGATGGGGGAGGGGATAATAACTACAGTACATGTTCATTGCTGCTTTTTGTACCACCAAATGTCTCACTGAGGGTTTAACATGGGGCCTCCCTGTGTTAACAGAGACTCTTAGCAAAGGAGGTCATCAGTAGAGCTTTCCAGTAATAAAATAAAAATAAAAATGACACCTCCCTTAACCATGTTTTGTGTTATCTTGAGGCCACAATAGCAGGTTTGTAATTGTGAAAGCCATGTTAAACAAATGCCTGGCTGAGCAGCAGCACTATGTGGTCTGTAGCTGGGGCTGGTTCTGTCATTGCTCATTTATTGTGCAGATCTTCACTGACAGCCGGTCATTTCCTCCAGTCAGGGATTTTCAGCATGAATGTCTGTGAAGAAGGCTTTGCCACCGGGGGTCGAGACGGCTGCGTGCGGCTGTGGGATCTCAACTTCAAACCAATTACTGTCATTGATCTCAGGGAAACAGACCAAGGATATAAAGGTGATGTCAAACTGCCTCCTTTTTCCTTTAAACTGAGTACAGAAAGGTTGCAGGCCAATCTGTGGTGTCCTGGGGCACTGGAAGAATTGTGTAAATCTACAACAACAACAAAACCTTTATGCCTTTCCTGTTCTCCTTACTAATCTAACATTTTCTTTCTTCTTTTCTATTTTCTCCATCTCTTGTATTTATAATCTTGGACCTAACAGTAGCTAGAGGGGAAAATAGCCGAGGTGGGTAATGTCATTGCAGACGGAGTTAATAACCATCTGTTTGTAGCAGTCCCCATATTGTTCTGCTGTTCCTCTTGTTGTTAGCAAGTCCAAGTTCTGTTGCAGTTTTACACTGTATACAGATGTCATGTTCATATATGTATACAGCACATGCTTCCTCCATCCTCTTCTGGCTGTATTACCCAGAGTCATTTGGCAGATTGGCTTGACAACATGTGCTGTCATTGTATTTTCCTGTTAAAATCTCCGTCCTGGGTAGTCTGCAGATGACTATTTGCACCTCCTGTCTTTATTATCCCTGTCGTGTCTTTTATAATGACTGTATAAGCGTTGGCAAATGTCTGTCAGCTTTCATGTTAGCATGCTTTTTCAATTTATTCCTGATTTTTAAGTGCATGTGTGTGCTATTGATAGGGCTGTCTGTGCGCAGCGTGTGCTGGCGGGGAGATCACATCCTGGTGGGCACGCAAGACAGTGAGATCTTCGAAGTGGTGGTCCACGACCGCACCAAGCCCTTCCTCATCATGCAGGGTCACTGTGAGGGTGAGCTGTGGGCTCTAGCTGTCCACCCCACCAAGCCTCTGGCCATGACAGGAAGTGATGATCGCTCAGTCAGGTGAAGCTGGGGTCATGTTACCACGATGTGCAAATAACTGATTTTGTTTAAATCAGTATCAATCAATTAATTTTGTTTTATTTTTTAATATCTTTGTTAACTAAAATCTACAATAATAAAGCAGTTATAAATGTCAGTATGCAGAAAAATACCTAATACATAACACAACAGACACCACAAACATCATTTCTATGGTTGTTTGACTCTGTGTAATCTCATCATTGCTTTGACTCTTCATCTGTCCTATTTCTCTGTATCTAAAGGATATGGAGCCTTATAGATCATGCACTGATAGCTCGCTGTAACATGGAGGAGCCTATCCGCTGTGCAGCTGTGAGCACTGATGGCATCCACCTTGCACTGGGAATGAAGGATGGCTCCTTCACCGTTCTCAGAGTGAGGTGGGTACACATTTCAAAGGCCAAATGGGAAATCTTGATCTTCTGTGAATGGCTACTATGATGAAGAGCTTCATCATTTTGTGTCCATTGTAGCTCCTTATTCAAGCTACTTTTCCCTGCTTCCCTCCAGAGATATGACAGAGGTGGTGCACATCAAGGACAGGAAGGAAGCCATCCATGAGTTGAAGTATTCCCCCGATGGGGCCCACTTGGCTGTTGGCTCTAATGATAATTCAGTGGATATCTATGGTGTGGTGCAGAGGTACAAGAAGGTGGGCGAGTGCATCGGCTCCAACAGCTTCATCACACACATGGACTGGTCCACAGACAGCAAGTACCTGCAGACCAATGACGGCAGCGGCAGGAGACTCTTCTACAGAATGCCAAGTAAGTCACATAGTCCATGTTCCCACGTTACAACTATTTGAATCCTGTTCTCTGTAAAATACTGGCAATCGACAAGCCAGAAAGAGTTGCTTTAATATAATACTGTCCCTGAGTTTCTTTGTGAGATCAAATGTTTTTGTCTTCTGTTGAGGTGGGAAGGAGGTGACCAACAGGGAGGAGCTGAAGCTGGTACAGTGGGCTTCATGGACATGTGTGTTGGGCCCTGAGGTTAATGGAATATGGCCCAAGTACTCAGATATCAATGACATAAACTCTGTGGACGCCAACTTTAACAATCAAGTCTTAGTAACAGCTGATGACTACGGATTAGTCAAACTTTTACGATATCCATGTGTAAAAAAAGGTAAAGAAGACCCAATTATTGATTTTTTAAGGAGAGTTAAGTACAGATGTTCTGATAATATTATCTACTGTGTTACTGATATGTTTCCTCTTGATTTTAGGTGCAAAATTTAAAAAGTATTTAGGTCATTCAGCCCACATAACCAATGCCAGATGGTCACATGACTACCAGTGGGTCATAACTATTGGTGGTGCTGATCACTCAGTGTTCCAGTGGAAGTTTGTTCCCGAAAGAAAGTCTAAAGAGGCTGTACATATAGCAACACAAGGTAAGATGATACCCTGGCCCACTCATTATTTAACCGTAATGTGGGAATATATTTTCCTCAAAAAAGAGGACTTTTATTTTACCTTCTGATCAATCTGATTAGGAATATTAAAGTGTAACATTTAATGTAGCTTTGTGTGAAGAACAGTGACTTGCATTACATATATTACTTATTTCACAAAATCTGTGGCTCCTGCCAACAAGACATTATCTGATTAGGTGGGGGTAGAGAACCGTGATGCAAATTTTGATGTCCTTATACACTTCAGCTTTGGTACGGATTAAAGAAATGCGATATAGCATGTCAATAAGTGAGCATTAGAGATAACTCTCAGCAAGAATCAGAATAAGCGTATTTCCCACAACATCAAACTGTTTCTTTGAAGCACAGACATGAGCCTGGTAGTGATCTTGTCATTTACCTATCAGCAAGAAAGCTAATACCATTTCCTAAAATGTCTAGTAATTGTAGTAATGTCAACCCATTTAAAGAAATATTATGTCAGGGTATGTTTCTTAGTTACATATTAGGGGGTTGTATGAATGTAACTGGCTGTCACATAGTGTGCACCCATACTGAGTACTCCCACCAGCCTCCTGAACTTGATGTGCTAAACCACCAGCGAGCAATGTACTACATTGTTCCCTTTCCGTACTTTTTGCTCATGAACTGCCATTTCTATAAAGTTCTGCAAAGGAACGGCCATCACATTAATTAAAAAGACAAATCCAATAAAAGTGAACGAAGCTTGCAAAGTATAATTGCATTGTCATTCCCAAGTCATATTTTTTCTGGAGACAGAGCGCAGCTGTGCTTTCTGAAATTAAAGCACATACTAACTGCCTTTCCTTTTAATTTTCCTAATGGATTTTGTGAGTAGCCGCCCTTAGCTGCCAGTTCTGCTTATTGCCTTGTCTTGGCACGGCTTCACAGTGCTGCATCAGCATTTTTTATACATTTGTCTTAAGCGATGTCACTGTGAAGCACGACTGCCTGATAAAAAGGAGATGTCACAGAATGATGACATGATTGACCCTCACTTCTACTGAAACAGGATGCAGTGTTTTTCACTGTGTGTGCAAAGGAATATTTGTCTGATTTTGAGGCATGGAAAGATTTTGTTAGCAAGGTGTGATGCAACCTTGTTTCTGCCCGCAGAGACCTTTGCAGACTCTAACAGCGAAGAATCAGACTCTGATCAGTCAGATGTACCTGAGATGGACTCAGAAATTGAGCAGGAGACGCAGCTCACGTATCGACGACAGGTTTGTGATTATATTAAGATGTTCCCCTTGTTCCCTGATAATCATAACAACAGAAAAGGTAAACACTTTTCTATGTGTATCCAGGTGTATAAAGAAGATCTACCTCAGCTCAAAGAGCAGTGCAAAGAGAAGCATCGAGCAACGGCCATGAAGAAAAGAGAGCGAGCACCGGGGAGCGGGGTGAAGCTGCACTTCATTCATGGGTAGGCTTACTCTGTTGCATCATGAAAGAGAATCTCTGGAAAACCTGATATTGTTCAATGGATTTCAAGTAGACAACCTTTTAGAAATTGGAGACATCTCACTTTGTAATTAAGCCCGTAATATAGTCTTATATACTTTTTCCTCTTTTGTTGTTTGCAGCTACAGGGGTTATGATTGCAGGAGCAACCTGTTCTACACCCAGACCGGGGAGATAGTCTACCATGTAGCTGCCATTGGGGTTGTGTACAACAGACAGCAGAATACCCAACGTTTCTACATGGGCCATGATGATGACATCCTCTGTCTAGCTATTCACCCCCTGAAGGACTTTGTAGCAACAGGCCAGGTAACTTTTAATCTTTCATTGCTCTTCAGAGATGAGCTGAGAGAGATTCTTTGCCATATCAGACTCAAAATTAGCTTGTGTGAATTGGTTGAACTAAGTAGATTGTGTACATACTTTGGATGTTCTTGTCCACCAGGTCGGCAGAGATTCCTCCATCCACATATGGGACACAGAAACGTTAAAACCCATGTCTGTGTTGAGGGGTTTCCACCAGCTTGGAGTGTGCGCTCTGGACTTTTCTGGTATTTCAGTGTTTTTTTTTCTCAGACTGCTTTTAGTTTTTTTATCCAGACAGATTTGACATAACATACTTTTTATTTTTTCACAAATTCTTCAAGACATCCTGCTTTCACAAGGGGAACAAAAAACGTGTTTTCTCACATAAAAGAAACAGGAACATTTACAAGACACTCACTTGACAAGCAACACCGAAAAACCTATTTCTGCTTTCTTTTAGTCTCATCACCCGTGTGATGGCATCAAGGTAGAGCTGTTCATGTCCCTTCTCTTAATAATTGGCCCCAGACAGAGGCAGCATTTTTTTTCTTCTTTGGTTTCGTTTCGTTGCTGATCTGTTTGTCAGTGTGCGTTAATCGCCGTAGATCAAACCCACCGGGCTGCTTTCATGTTGCCAACAAAGGCCCAAACTTCACTAAACCAAAGCAGGAGCTGGCTCTGTCTGTGCTGTACTGAATGGTTTTGGTTTTCTCTCCACAGTGGATGGAAAACGACTGGCCTCGGTGGGCCTGGACGACAATCACACCATTGTGCTGTGGGACTGGAGGAAGGGGGAGAAGCTCTCTGCTATGCGGTTAGTACAGTGGTACATAGCTGCCTTCAGGCCTTTCAGCATGCAGCATGTGCTATCCCCACAACCAAAAAGCTTTGACAAACCTTCCTATTAATTCTAAAGATTGTTTGAGCGCTTTTCGTTTAAATATGGACAGTTATTGATGAGGGTTAAATGGAAGCCACTTTGCTGTGCAGAGCTGACAGTGTGATTGATGGAGGAGAGAAAGAAGGGGAATTACCTTTTCAGATTAGGAGGCGGCTCTACTGCAACACTTAACCCTGACAGAGTCTGAATGGTTAGAGTGGGAGTTTGCCCCAGGGCCCCATCTGCAGATCCATAATTAAAGGGAAATACTTTTAATCTCTATCGGCTCATCCTGGCGAGTTTAGGCACTTTATATATTAGATTTTATTTTGACAAGGAAACATATAAAGAAAAAATGTGTCTTTTACAGATTCACCCTGTTTTCGAGGTACAAAGCGATACAAACGGGTTGTAAAAATAATCAAGTAATAAAAAGGACAAAATGGAAAGTAGTACTTGCATCGTTTTTTTCATGATGGCTGAAACAAATTGGATCATAAAGACTAAATATAAAACTCCACATCTTTAAAAGTACATCAAAGATGAGACTTAGAGTGTCCAAGGTGACATAATCCTGAGCTCAAGTGTGACAGACTGATTTCCTATCCCGCTGGAGACAATGATGCAAATGATTGCTGTGTACATAGGATGTAAACTATACATGCGACCAGATATGGAGCACACACAACAGGCTTGTGCATTTGATGCAAGCCAGACCTTCATAATGAATTGCTGCAAAGCATGAGACGTGTACATTTGTTCAGAACATATGAGTTTCAATTTCACGGCAGGTAAAATGATATAACCTGGAAACCAGCAGGAACCCGAAGTATCTAACTGGAAAACATCCGCATCCAAAAATATCTCTGCTTTTGCTTTGTTGCTTGTTCTACTTGATGTTCACATTTAGCATCTACTCCATTGGAATTCCCCCTGGCTAGTTTGGAGCAGTGCATTGCGGGTTGTTCTCCTGCGTGTTGTGTGCCAGGCTCTCACTGCAGCTCAGGGACAGCTTGGAGCTGCACTAATCTCCTTTGTAGACCCTGGTGGGCAATGAAGTGAGGCGGGCAGAGGGAAATGGGGCCTGACAGAGCCTAGCTTGTGCACCGTCACTGTCTAGTCTTCAGCTGGGAGAGGGGGAGTGGGTGTTAGAGGGAGAGGAGCATAAAGGGCAACGATTAGAGAACTTAAAGTATTTATTTCTCCAGTTTGTTTGTAGTGCTTATTAGGGAGCCATCCCTGAAAGTCTATCAATACCACAATCCCTCTCGCGCCATGCTCAGTTCATTTTTTAAAGGTTAATATTTAATTGTGTTTTAAGTACACCAAAAACACAGCTCTCTAAGAGTGAGACAATTATTTATTTTACAATGTTAATCCAGTCCCCACGCTATGTAACACATTGTATCTGTGGTATGGATTTATTGTGTATATTCCGAAACATTTTGATACTCCAAACTATGCAACTCAGTTTGGTTCAAAACGCACAGAAACAGAGAGTGAGGCGTATTTCTGCATTTCTGTGCCGTAATTAAAGAATCCTCAGTTCACTCTGCCCTTGGATGGTTGCTTAAAGCCGTATTTGTTCTTTTTATATTTCAATTTTATCATTACAACTATACGAAATTAAATGTTGTTTCTCTCGAGACCAAGGTTTAAGAATAGATAAAACATCAAAACCTCTTAATTGGGTGGATGATTGATTTTTTTTTTTTTTTTTTACAAATTTTATGTTTTTCTTCCATGCATATTATTTTATGTTTTTCAGGGGAAGCAAGGACAAGATATTCGTTGTCAAAATAAATCCCTACCTTCCTGACAAGCTCATCACAGCTGGTGTGAAACATATGAAGTTTTGGCATAAGGCTGGTAAGACCCCTGTTTTTTTGTTTTTGTCGACTAGCAGTGACTCTTAACAAGCAGAACTTCGGCTTAGCTATGACACATCTTACTGTGAATTGACTGTCTGTTTTTTCTTTAAGGTGGGGGTCTAATTGGGCGCAAGGGGAACATGGGGAAGACGGAGACTATGATGTGTGCTGTGTACGGCTGGTCGGAGGAGATGGTGTTTTCAGGCACATGCACAGGGGACATTTGCATCTGGAGGGACATGTTCCTGATGAAGACTGTCAAGGCACATGACGGCCCTGTTTTCAGTGTGCATGCTCTAGAAAAGGTACCACAGGGAAAAAGGCTTTTTCACTGACTAGTTTTTCAGAATAATATCAATGATAAACATTAGATTAGAAGTATATTTTTCTGCCGGTCTCCCTTTTTGTCTAGCCATCTCTTTTTATAGTGTGTAGTAAGTAACATTGAATTTAATCTGACTGTGACATGTTCAGCTAGCAGGATATCCTTGCCACTTTAAATGTGCCAATATATTATCATCCCTGTAGGGATTTGTGACTGGAGGAAAGGATGGTATAGTTGCTCTGTGGGACGACACTTTCGAGAGATGCCTCAAGACCTATGCTATCAAGCGAGCGGTCCTAGCTCCAGGCTCTAAAGGTAAAAACGTCATCCTGTCCTCAGTTATCCTCCACTGTCCTTGGATTCTTTCTAGTTCCAAAGATGTTAGACAACCATCCAATGCAAATTCAGTTAATACATTCAATGCTTGTAGCTGAGATAAAGATTGCCCCCGCTATATATCATTGACTCTACAGGGCTGCTCTTGGAGGACAACCCCTCCATACGTGCCATATCTCTGGGCCATGGCCACATCCTGGTGGGGACCAAGAATGGAGAAATCTTGGAGGTGGACAAGAGTGGCCCCATCACTCTGCTGGTCCAGGTAAGCTTCTGATAAAAATAACCCCAAAACCTGCCACAAGTCTAATGATAATCAGATCCCACACAGGGTATTCATGAGAAAGCTACCTGGAGTTTCTCTGCAGTATGATGAGCTGTAAGGTGACTTTTCCCAAGATAGTAAAGATTTAAAAGATTGAAGATGCACTGAAGTGTCATTTTAATTGCATTGTGACACTTTTGCCTTGGTGGTGTGTTCAAGGGTACTCTTGTGGCTGTATGGCTGCAAAAGTTTAAACTTAAGAAATACATGTTATGCTTTGGAAAATGGTCAGCAGTGACAGATGCATATCCATTTTCTGGTTAAAAGGCTAAAACATACAAACCTACCAGCTTTGCCTTTCAGTGGAATTCAACACTACTACTATTTCACACAACAACTCAGAACCACTCACCAAGGAGGTGGCTATAAACGTCAAGGAATTATTGCTGCTTAATGGGAGATTGTTAATTTAGTTAAGTGGTCCTGCAGCGTCTCCCAGGCTCCCCTGATTGTAGGCAGACAGAGCTTTGCTATTGATTGCCCTTTTCAAATGCTTAAAAAAACACAAGATGGATGGAATCAGTTGATGAGAGAACCAAAGGTTATCTTCAGTCAGCTGTTGCATAGGTAACAGACTATGTAAATACCCTGTGGACCATCAAAGAGAATTACAATATGGGATACATATGGTTAATCTGATTGATTACACTGCTGATAAAGATAAAGATTAGGCCAATGTTGTTGCTGTTCATATATGACCAAAACATTCTTAAAAGTATTTTTCTGACTTTGAAATCTGTCCAGCTGCAAAAACAGAAAGAAAATTTAGACTTTCTTTTTAGACTTTTCTTAATTCCATGATGACCCCTCATTTAATTACACATTTAAAAAAACAAAAGAAAAATAAATCGAGTAACACAGGGATAAGGCTTTTTTTTCTAGGCTATCTAGGCTCCCTTTTCCTTTATTGCCTAAAAGTGAGTTGGCTATCAACAAATGAAATAATTACACTTTTGTATGTGTCTGCAGGGTCACATGGAAGGTGAAGTGTGGGGCCTGGCTACTCATCCTCATCTCCCTCTCTGTGCCACCGTCAGTGATGACAAAACCCTGCGCATATGGGACCTCTCACCCAGCCACTGCATGCTGGCTGTACGCAAACTCAGAAAAGGTGAGTCACTGCTCAAAAACTAACAGATGAGTGTATTTTCTGACAGGAATTGCACTAGCCCCAGGGCTTTAACAAACACATTGTCCTCCACAGGCGGCCGTTGCTGCTGCTTCTCCCCTGATGGCAAAGCTTTGGCGGTGGGCCTGAATGACGGCAGCTTCCTCATTGTGAACGCAGATACCCTGGAGGACCTGGTGTCCTTCCACCACCGCAAGGACATCATCTCCGATATCAGATTCTCTCCAGGTCTGCCGCTCACCTTCGCATTTCTTCACCCTGACAAAACTCCCCTGATATTCTGTCTGAGAAGTAAATTGGCCTCTAAAATCTGTGTGCCCTTCAAAGCATCTTAGTGTATGTAGGATGCAGAAGTTCAGCAGGTACACATATTTCCCTCTCACTGTGAGTGGGGGAGATATTGCTGCAGGCCTGACCCAAATTAATGGCTTTCTGTAATAAGGCCAGACAGAGAGGCAGCAAAAGGAGAAACAGTGGGGGCGGACAAAGTGAGAGCAAGAAACTAAACTCTCTTTCGCCTGGACACTTATCCTTAGTCCACAATGCAAGGGATCCTGTTTCTAAACCCAACACCCATGAGAGCATACATCTTAGAGTATAGGTCACTGTATAGAGCAATGTAATACTGAGCAGGAAATGGGTTTCAGTATGGTTAAAGTAGCTGTACTTAGGAATCCATAAAAATCCATGGTAAAGGCTTCCCAAGCCGGTCAGCAATGACACATAAGTAGCTGGCTGTTCAAGTCTTTTTCTATGTCTTTTATACCAATAACTGCCTGTATACATATTATTTATATTTATACTAAGACACATGCTATGCTGACGCTAAATGCTGTGATGTTTAACAGGTGTAATGTTTACCATGTTCATCATTTTAGAGTGTTGGATCGCTAACATTTGCTAGTTAGCACTAAACACAAAGTACAGCTGAGACTGATGGTGATGTCATTAGTTTTGCAGGTATTAACCAAAATATTGGACAAATTAAATATTTGACCTCATAAAGACATTTCAGTCAGGAACACTCTCGTCATAGATTTAACCATTTATTGCAACAAATGGAAATACAGTTATAAGATAAGGTAAGATAGACTTTATTAATCCCATACTGGGGAAATTCCTGTGCTACAGCAGCTCAATAGAAAAAATGTACACACATTAGAATAACACAAATACACACTAAATAGACATAGGAGAAGAATATAGAATATACAGAAAGTATTATAAGAAATAGAAAAAAATAGAATTAGTTATAATATTAATAGTAATAATACAAACATATTTACACTATAAACACCCTTATATAAACAGACAGTTATGCTTGGCGCTGATGGCTCCGCTCTTGATAATGCTCCCTGGATCAGCCAAGCAGCATGCTAAGCTGAAATACAGAGCGCAATGCAGAAACCATTATGCAGGGTATAAAAGAGTGTGCCAAAAGAAAGACATTGACAACCATTTTAAACTTTGAGTCATGTTAGGACTCTGAACTAGAAAGGTGGAGGCTGGGGAGGTGGAGGCAAAGCGTTGCCAGCAGCAGCAGCAGCAGTGTCTGAAGCAGCGTCTGTGTAGCAGGGACCAGTGAGGAGGGAGTCACATTTAAAAGGACCGCCTTGAAGTGAGAATGGCTGTGATTGGTGTGTGTCTGATAGGAATGATAATTCAATCGCGGGCGTATAACTCCGTGTCCTGCATGAACTAACGCTAAGCTTCATCAGATGAAAAGTTAAGGTATTACCAGAGTTATTGCAATTGATCCTGTGGACATGAATTCAATTTTACGGCAATCCAGCCAAAGGTTGTTGAGATATTTCAGTCTGTGGTGGACCAACTGTCTGAAACTGACTCTCCTCTTTCGTTTGTTTGCTCAGGTTCTGGGAAGTACCTTGCAGTAGCATCAGGAGACACTTTTGTGGATATTTACAATGTAATGAGCAGCAAACGGGTTGGGGTGTGCAAAGGATGCCTCAATTACATTACCCATCTGGACTGGGACAAAAGAGGTAAACATGCTTCCTTAAATACTATTGTCTCAGTAAATCCTTGCTAACGACTGCTAAAGAACCAATTATGGATTCAAAATGTCTCTGTCGGATACATAGTTAAACATCGCGGCCCACTGGGCTCTTTTATTCCCAGGAAAACTACTCCAAGTCAACACATCTGCTAAAGAGCAGTTTTTTTTCGAGGCTCCCCGCGGCAAGAGGCAGACCATCCCAGCTACAGAGGTAAGCAAGGAGAAAAGGCACAGGGAGAGCCCTGGTTAGGATTACGCTGTTGGCCCACATTTTCCCTTTAGGATCAGAGGAGGCTCGAGGGAGGGGAATGAAGCATTAGCACGGCCCACTTTTAACCAGTATCGTTCTACCTTTTCCAGTGGAGGTGGGATAGTGTTTAGGTTCCCCTACTACAGTGTGACATTCAGACACCTGGCGAGGTACACAGTGGAGGGAAGCATTAAGAAAAAAAGGGTACGACATGATAGATGCTGCTAGGTTGTGTCTCGCTGGAGCGATGTCCTCTCATACTGTACCTTTGCTTGTTTGTCTTCGACTTTCCCTCTTTCCCTCCCACGCATTTCACTCCTCTCCTGTACACTCGATCACAGGATCCATATTGAAGGACATAGACCGTGGTTCGGCTCTTCCTCCCTTCCGTATGATTGTGATTTAGTGTACTCAAAAGACCCTGCAGCAGTCTCTAGGACCTTTTAAAGAATCCTTTTTTAATATTTCGCTGTAGCTCCTCTGCAGATGGTTAAAAATGCTGCAGCCTGTCTTCTAATAAAGACACAGAAAGAACGCATTTGTGGCTCTATATATTGGCTGCCTGTAGAGGCTCTCCATGAATTAAGTTCTATTCTGTTGCTCTTGTGTTTGTTACTATTGTGCCTGTTTGATAGTTATTGCTTTTATTGTGGTACTTTGTAACTTTCAAAAAGTGCTATATAAAATTCATCTTTACGTACTTACTCCCTTGGCTCAGGTGGAGAAGATTGACTGGAGCACATGGACGTGCGTACTGGGAACATCTGTTGAGGGCATCTGGCCTTTGATCAACGAGGTCACTGAGGTGACCGCTGCCTGCCTTAGTAACGACAGGAAGGTGCTAGCAACGGGAGATGACTTAGGATATGTCAAGCTCTTTAAATACCCTGTCAAGGTAAGACACAATGCATAATTATTTGTATTATCTGGTTTAAATGCCTCGTGACTTGTGTTGGTTTTTGCAAATATAATGTTAATTTCTGTGTTAATGTCACAAGTGTTAAATAAAATGTTGTCCCTCTCCCCCAGGGGAAGTATGCAAAGTTCAAACGCTATGTGGCCCACAGCACACATGTTACCAATGTGCGATGGACCCATGACGACAGTCTCTTGGTGACGGTCGGTGGGGGTGACACGTGCCTCATGATTTGGGCCCATGAGCCCGAGGGCCACCGGGAATTCAAATTGTGCGACAGTGAGGAGTCGGACATCGAGAGTGAGGATGATGGAGGTAAGAGATGAGCTTCCTTTGAGGTTTTTATCCATTGAATGTTTCTATTGCTAAGATCTGTACCATTCTTTCACCAGGTTACGACAGCGATGTGACGAGGGAGAACGAGATCAACTACACCATCAAGGCCTTATCCTCCAACATGCGACCCATGACGGGTGTAAAACCCCACTTGCAGCTGAAAGAGCCCTCTGTGGACGAAAGGTATCCGTCATTAAAACTTTGATGAAGCGCTGCAGATGCTCAGAAGGATGCTCCTGCGCAATCAGATTATAACGTTTAGGAATTCCTGCTTGTCATTGTACACAAAAGGCTTCTGCATCAAGATGAAACCAAACCTGCCTTCTTCAGTCAACATATCTTTTCTTTTCCTGCGTGAAATTCCTGCCCTGTCCCTGCCCTTTAGAAATAACTCATCCTTTTCTGCTCTTCTTCTTTCTTTAATGGCTGTCCATCTGTAATAATCCTGCTTCGTTCTTTCATTCTACTTGAAGACAAGGGGTGGTCAGGTAAGCTCTCGTGTTCATGTATGTTGATTTTGGACTAAAGATTAAGCAGTTGGCATAGTTGAAATATGTATAATTACGGAGAACAAACACCTTATTCGACTATATCATGTTTGATATAAAATGCTTTGATGTCTGTGAAGTTTCCTCAGCACAAATCCAGCAGTTTTAGTAATTAACTTGTCAGTGTTTTGACGCTCTTTTGGTGTTAATTCACTTGCTAATGAGCTGCTGTTCTGAAGGGCAGGACAAATTGGGCTAACAGTTAAATTAGAGCTTGAATTTAATTTACTTCAATCCATCTTTGTAGTCAGCAGAACAACATCTGAATAGGTTTTACAAGAAGTGTTTTTAATAGTGAGTGACTAGGGAAGTGGCATGGTTAAAGTGGATTAACTTCACACATCAAACAAGAAGGAATATTAAAATGTGTACACATCTTAAGGTGTTCTCTTTTAAAGTATTTTTAATGAAGTATGGTTTATATGTCTGGTCGTAAACGGTCCTTACAAGCATTATCACATTTTTCATCATTAAATAATAATCTATAAACCACCTTTAAGTGTGTCATTTTGACAATGATGCAAACATCCACCTAGCATCGTCTGGGCAGCTGTTGTCATGGAAATGGACTTCAGTTGTCATGGTTACACAATAGTGCTGACTCCTGTGTTTTATGTCCTCAGTGGCTGGGCACCTTTTTTAATTCTTACTTTTTCTCTGTTATTGCTGCCATGAAGAGGGTCGAGGTAAGCTGCTTACTTTCTGGTTATTTTATTACTTTAAAAAATACACACGGGTGGCCGGGTTATCCCAGTTGGTAGAGCAGGCACACATATATAGAGGTTTATTCCTCAACGCAGAAGGTCCAGGGTTCGAGTCCAACCTGCGACAATTTCCTGCATGTCTTCCCCCTCTCTCTCCCCTTTCACATCTAGCTGTCCTATCCATTAAAGGCAGAAATGCCCAAAAAATGATCTTTAAAAAAAAAAAAAATACACACGGGCACCGGGGTAGCTAACCTGGTGGAGCGCGCGCCCAGGTACAGAGGCTCAGTCCTGCTGATTTGATGAGTGAAACTGTATTTTCCAGCAACAAATCCTGACATATATTTCATTAGTGACGTTTGTGAATCTTTTAATGGCATTGTATTGACTGACTACCTAAAGCAGTGTGGGGATAACAGACCCAGCTCCAGTAATATATCACTTTTAGTTTTATTTTTTACAGCAGATGATTCTAAGCATTTCACTCTTTATTGAAATGTTGAAATGTATGCACTTGACATTTAAAAAAGAAAAAAATCATTCCACTTCAAGACTTCTTTTCCTTTCTTTTGAGATAAAACACCACCTGTTTGTGTTTGTGGAATATTTTTACATAATAGTCAACAGTGTAATATTATCAATATTGTCATCATCATTATCGTTATCATCAGCGTGACAAGCAGCTCCACAGCAGCCCTCTTATCCCAGTTGTCTGTTTTAGGCCTCCTGTCAGCAGAGCACTGCCACAGCCGGAGAAGCTGCAGACCAACAATGTTGGCAAAAAGAAGAGACCTATTGAGGTAAGAAGGACCTCACGCCCTTACCAAAACACGGCAAACTAAAAGATCTACTGTATACAGATGGGGAACTATGTGAAGAGGAGGAGTCAGAAAAAGATTCAAAATCCTGGTTTTTAATGTGATTATTCCATCTGAAGACACGGTGTGCTCTGTCCAGACAGCCTCTGTGGGGACTCTGATGATGCTGTAATCCAATAATGACATACTACTTCAGCCTGCAGCTGTCTCTGAACTTCCTAGTTGTCATAGTGTTGACCTTTCTGACTTTCTGTTGGCCTTTTCTGACTCCCCCACAGGACCTGGTGTTGGAGCTGGTGTTTGGTTACCGTGGCAATGACTGCCGCAATAATGTGCACTACCTGAACGAGGGGGCGGACATTATCTACCACACTGCCTCAATTGGCATCGTGCTTAACTTGACGACCTGTAAGTAGATGGTCTAGAGGACGCACTGCAGTGTTACTATTCACTACCTGTAAAGCAAACCTAGCATACAAGTATTTCATTGTGTGTGTGTGTGTGTGTGTGTGTGTGTGTGTGTGTGTGTGTGTGTGTGTGTGTGTGTGTGTGTGTTTTCTTACAGCCTGCCAAAGTTTCTATGTAGAACATAGTGATGACATTCTGTGCCTGACAATCAATCAACATCCCAAATTCCCCAACGTGGTGGCAACTGGCCAAGTAGGTATGTTTGTGAGAAGTCGACCTCCTGTGTCACCAGCTGCCATTTTTCTTCCTTGTATCCTGTGTTGTGAATTGTGTAGAGGGATTATTGTACATGACAGACAGATATCCCCTCCTACAAGCTTTTCTGTATTATAGAGCAAAATTACCACATTTTGCATACATGAATAGTTGTGGGATTGTTGCGCATGCTGCATTTCTCACAGAGAGACATACACAAAATAATAATAATAATAATAATAATAATAATAATAATAATAATAATAATAATAATACACATGCAAATGACCTCAATATTTTGAAAGTAGAAGCATTTGTTGACAGCAAAAACAACTACTGCTTAGAAAGTCTCAAAGAATTAAGAAACAATTTGTTGGAACTGTCAATAAAGTAGATTTTTCTTTATTTTCAGGTGATACTGGTGACATGTCAGGTAAGGACATTTCAAAATGAGTCTTCATGTAAAACAGGAAACGTGATGTTAATGACAATTCAATAACTATTGAAAAAAAGTCGGTATGGTTTCAACTCATTATATTAATCACGTTACTGCCATCTAGTGGCCACTTAGTTTGTGGTCTTTACCTCATGCAAACCTGGTTATTTCTATAAATCATGTTTGGAAGCATTTTTTCTTTGTTGTAGATTCTATCACATAAACGTCTAAAGAAAAGTATAATTTAAAAAGCTATGAAAGCATATGTCTAAACAGTAGCCTGTTATGGTTTTGTCAAATTTGAGTATGGCATTTCAAGACACCCAATAAACAAAGAAACCCAGTAATTCAATATTTTGAGGAGTGAGAGAGTTTACACAGAACATGAGTTGGACGTAAGAAAGAAAGAAGTGCATTTAGTTACATTTAGTCAAATCATTCTCCTTCTCTGTCCCTCAGCCACGTCTCCATCTATCCATGTGTGGGATGCCATGACGAAGCAGACGCTATCAGTGCTGCGTTGTTTCCACTCCGGTGGGGTTTGCTCCATCAGCTTTAGTGCCACAGGAAAACTCCTGCTGTCAGTGGGCCTGGACCACGAACACACCGTCACTATCTGGAAGTGGCAGGAAGGTAAAACAATCTTCCCGTACACTTTGACCTAATTCTCGGGATTAGAACGTCCCACCAAAGTTGAGGGATCATTCTTTCACTGCGCTCTGCTTCCTTTTTTCAGGTGCCAAAGTGGCCAGCCGGGTAGGTCACACCCAGAGGATCTTTGTGGCTGAATTTCGTCCAGACTCTGACACACACTTTGTGTCTGTTGGGATCAAGCATGTGCGTTTCTGGACGTTAGCTGGTCGTGCTTTGCTCAGCAAAAAAGGTGTGCTGAGCTCCATAGAGGATGCCCGGATGCAGACCATGCTGTCTGTAGCATTTGGAGCTGTAAGTGACTTCCAACCAA
The DNA here is from genome assembly GCF_008315115.2 of Sander lucioperca. Classification (NCBI taxonomy): domain Eukaryota; kingdom Metazoa; phylum Chordata; class Actinopteri; order Perciformes; family Percidae; genus Sander; species Sander lucioperca. The sequence continues at coordinate 13,480,734 of NC_050190.1, read as the reverse complement.
TATACATGTGAAATCCTAAAAATGTTTACATTTGACCTCATAATTTGACTTTAAAGCTCATCTGATCCCAAACTGTCTGCTTTAATGTGCTGTGAATTGTTTTTGCATTATTTGCTTTGCTCTCTTAGGCCACTAGATTAGTGCAGATTTGTTTTCTTTTCAGAATAACTTGACATTTACAGGTACCATAAGTGGGGATGTGTGTGTGTGGAAGGAACACATTCTAGTAAGAATTGTGGCCAAAGCTCATACGGGCCCTGTTTTCACCATGTACACCACACTGAGAGACGGCCTCATTGTCACCGGGGGCAAGGAAAGACCGTGAGTGCTGCTCTGTTACATTAATACAATATATTACATATTAGTGAGCTCACACTAGCATGGCTGGATGGCCTTGATACCACATAATGGAAAACATCCCTTTGCTTTTATGATTAGTTTTGTATTCATTTTACAGATATTTGCAATAGTGTTCTCATCCAAATGAATGTGATATAGTATCTATATATTTATCTTTATTTATCTGTAGTTTATTGTTGTTTACTGTTTGTTTACTTTTTGTAAAAAAATATTTAGCTAAAAGTTTATTGTTATTCTTATACTGTATTTTTTCTATACTGTATTTTTTATACCTCTTTATTTAAAGAGTATTTTGTAAGCTGCTAAAATCTGCTGCTGGATATCTAATTTCCTTGCGGGAGTCATCCCAAAAGGATCAATAAAGAGAAGTCTAAGTCTAAGATACCAATACGACTACATACATATGAGAGGAAAATGCATACATGTTAGTTAAATCTGTGAATTTCATCAGCTGAGGGATGAAATCCACATATGTTTTCCTCCACAGGTCAAAGGAGGGAGGCGCTCTGAAGCTCTGGGACCAGGAGCTGAAACGCTGCAGAGCATTTCGATTAGAAACCGGACAGATTATAGACTGCGTTCGCTCTGTATGCAGAGGAAAGGTAGGTTACAGATAATATTACCCCCAATAAAATGATGAAGCTAATTGCAAACTTCATCATGTGTATTTTTAAATAATTTTTTTTTGCTGATTTCTGTGTCAGGGTAAAATCCTTGTGGGGACCAGGAATGCAGAGATCATTGAAGTAGGAGAGAAGAATGCAGCGTGCAACATCTTGGTGAACGGACATATGGACGGACCTATCTGGGGCTTGGGCACCCATCCCTCCAGAGATGTATTCCTGTCTGCGGCAGAGGATGGCACTGTTCGTCTGTGGGACATCCCAGAGAAGGTCAGCCATGTTGCCTCTATCCCCTCAGAACCATGTCAATTCTTATTATTACTTCTGTCATCCTGTCAAGATGTTGCTTTTATCAAGGGAATTATGATGGTTGTCCTCATTCACAAAATTATGTTAATAACAAGTATGTGCTGATCTTGCATGGCCTCGTGGGGAAACAGAAGATGCTGAATAAGGTGAACTTGGGCCACCCAGCACGCACCATCAGTTACAGTCCTGAGGGAGACATGGTGGCCATCGGCATGAAGAACGGAGAGTTCATCATTCTGCTGGTTGCCTCCCTCAAAATCTGGGGAAAGAAAAGAGACCGGCGCTCTCCTATCCAGGATATAAGGTAATGATAGAAGAGTATGGCACTTTACACAAGGTACACTTGGGTTCATTGATGAAAAGTAGGTACATTGAGCCTTTTTTTAAATATTTGATTAGCATGTCTATGTCTTTCCTCAACCATATGAAAGATTTTCTGTAACTATTTAGGAAGGAGGTTCTGCTGATTTGCCTCCTAGCCTGTTTTGTTATTATTTTACCCTCCAGATTCTCAGAATTATTTTGGGGACCATATTGACCATGTACAGATTGTTCAGTTGGGCCCCATTTGAAACCCAAGTGGGTCCTCTAGGGAAGTTGTAAAACAAAGCATGTTGGAACCCATGGATCAGCCTAATTTCTATCAATTTTAATACATTATCCTTAATTTGTTTAATTGCATGTTAAACTTTTTAGATTGAAAGATATTCCGAATCAACATTTGTCACTGAAGACTGAAATGGGTCAAACCTCCTATACACACTACAAAGTAAATCTGACAAAACAGACTTTTGTAACACTGTCTGTCTTTCTTTCAGGTTCAGTCCAAATTCTTGTTACCTGGCCGTAGGCTCTACTGAAAGTGCAGTTGACTTCTACGACCTGACACTCGGCCCGCAGCTGAACCGCATCAACTGCTGCAGAGACATCCCCAGCTTTGTGATGCAGATGGACTTTTCTGCTGACAGCGCTTACGTCCAGGTATAGACTGTGAGAGGGTTCATCAACTTTGCAGTGAGAGGGCATGTTTGTCTCAGATGCTAGCTGGGTGGCTGTACGAACCCTAACCTCTAATGCCTTGAAACAGATATCCACAGGTGCTTATAAACGACTTGTGTACGAGGTGCCGTCTGGGAAGCAGGTCACAGAGCAGTCCCATATCGACAGGATTACCTGGGCTACCTGGACAAGGTGAGAGTCATGGTGTTGAGACCGACACATGCACGTTGGAAAGGTAATGTTTTTTTAAATAGAATTGCTCTCTCTCTGTATCCAGTGTCCTTGGGGACGAGGTCATAGGGATCTGGTCTCGCAACACTGACAAAGCAGACGTCACCTGTGCCTGTGTGTCCCACTCAGGCCTTAACATCGTCACGGGCGATGACTTCGGAATGGTGAAGCTGTTTGACTTTCCATGTCCAGAGAAGTTTGTAAGTATGGTTGCATAATAATAGTATGACTGTTTGTTGTTTTAGCTGTGATTTATTCTGACATTAATATCAACACAATGGCATTTGCCTGATGATGAAAGTTTTAATTGTGCAATATTTCTCTGCGCCTTTCTGAAATAACACTGAAATCATTAAGCCACAATGTGTAGAGATGGACAATTCCTGACTTTGGAGCCCCCCAGTAGTGGCATTAAAAGAAGACATGTATCTGACCAGGGAACAGTGAGATATGGGTTTTTCTACAAACCCAAACATATACCATCAGAATAATTAGAAAGATTATACCATCGCTTAGTAAAATCTTCAAATACTGGCTTTTAAATGGTTGTTTTACACATCTTTCAAACTGTGACCATTATTCAGCATTCTTCTTTCATCTACTGAGAAAGTAGTTTTGCCTAAATTGTGTGATTTAGATGAAATGATGGAGTTCATGATATTTACCATGTATTAACTAGAACTGCCCTGATATCACTGTGCAATCTCTGTAATATCTCTGTGTGTATATTAATATGTGTCTGTCTGTGGCATTAAATAACTGCAGCTAATAACAAAGCCACTTAATAGATAAATCTGCTGACTTTAGTTTGAAAGATGCCACCTGCATCATGTGTATGTAATTTGTTTTCAGGCCAAACACAAACGCTTTCTGGGCCATTCTGCTCACTTGACTAATGTACGCTTCACAAATGGAGATCGCTTCGTCGTTAGTGCCGGTGGAGATGACAGAAGGTATGACTGAGGCTCTAAATAGTTTACAAATTGACAAAATGACAATCAAATATTAAGCAATGCATCCTTTCCTCTGTGTGCTTTCCAGCCTCTTTGTGTGGAGGTGTGTCCATGCCCCTCACTGAGGATCACACCTGGACATTCCTGCCTCAGAAAGTCTCCCAGTGTGGCTCTCCCGAGAAAAGATTCTGCTAAAAGATGCATTTACACGACGAGGAAGACAGACCTGGCAGCTTGTAAATGTGTGGTGATCTGATTTACTGCCTCAAAACTAGGTGCATGCATATGTGAAAGGCTCATTTTGATCATAGTCCTGATTGTGAACACAGGCAGAGGCCATACAGCCCTGCTCTCACAACATCACATTATCCTTGAAAAAAGAAAAACATTTCTCTGATACAGTATGTGCATATCATTTCAGTGTTGGATTTTTTTTTTTTTAAGAATGAGCGTACCTGTATACATGTCCCAAATGGCAGTTTTGCCACTTGGCAGGCCTATGAAATTGTGTTACTGACATTGCCATTTTTTAAAACGTAGCGTACTGAATTAGCCTTAATCTGAGTGTTTAATTTATGAGGGTTTGGATTCTTTTTGTATTATGTTGGTTTTACTTTTTGAATCATGTCATTTGTTTGTTCTATTTTTAATGGTGATTGCAAATCCTGTGGCCTTCCTCCTGAATGTAACATCCGCTGTTATGTTCTGGATGTCAGCATGCCAAAGCATACTATGCACTGTACACCTGACCTGGTCACTGTGTTACCCTGATGGTTCCTTTATGGTCTGTTTATGTGGTCGTGTTGTTGACTGGTTTACCTCAAACCTCCCTCGGCAGTGTTCCCCTCATGACATGTTAAACGTGTGTATACTTGTTTGAAGATTTGTTTGTGGTTAGTGGGTGTGCATGGCTTACTGGAAGACAATCTGTCTGAACCAAATTCCTCAGAAAAACAAAAAAAGCTGTAAATTGATGTTTCCAAACACGGTTGCAATTCTCTCTCACTTTTCAGTGTGCTGCTATGACGTATTATTGTCGCATTTTCATGAATATGAACGGTGTGACTTTTTTAAACAGTAAATTAATGTTTTGTGTAATCAGATATAATGCTTAAATGGAATGTTCTATCAGAGAAAATATGAAAAGTGCAAAACATTTTGTTCCTTGTATTAAGACTAACTATACAAAAAACTGTTGCTGCATATTTTGATTTACATTATACCAGTGTAAATATCATTTGTATATATTCTTTTTGTATATTTTTTGTGAGATGTTTCTTAAATTCCACTTTAATAAAAAAGGCAACCATGAACTTGAACTCTGAGTGATATGTATTCACTTACAGTGATAACATGAATCTATACTAATTAATAATGCTTGTAATGAAACAATCCGTACTTAAACCAACCTTTTTATCAATTATCAATATATAGAAACATTTCCTGGCTGCCCTTTCACCATTCTAACGTAATAAGGAAGTGCATCATGTAAGTGCAATAGAATATATAACATCAATTTGCATATAAAACACTGAAATAACTAACAACAGAAATATCTGAAATTCACTCGGTTTTATTTTAGATGAAACAAATGTAATATAGCTTAGCTCTTTCCAAACATAGATATGGCCTATTTACATATTTTACACACAAAGGCAAATATAAGCACTGCATTCTCTAACACCTCAACTGAGCCTTTGTTTTGCTTAAAACACGACAGATTACAGTTGAATATTGTGAACTCAGCTGTTAATGAGCACTGACTGTCACCATCTGCAAAATAGCACAATGATTAATCGTTACCTCAATCAATTCAAGTAGTTTCACACCTACAAAACCAGTAGTTAGAATGCATTATGTTGAGATGTGTCTATAATATTTTCTTGTATTTTGTATGTGTGGACCTAATAAACTGGTAAACCGGGTTATTAAATAACATTGAAGCAGGGAAGTAGGGTCATAATTTGACAGAGAAGGAGCTGCCACAGGAGCAGCCATGGTCGGCTTGAGGATTCTTGAGCACGAGGAAGGTGGCGCGGATCAGCTCCTGGCTGAAGTCCACAGTGGCTCCTTTCAAAAACTCCAGGCTGTCCTGATCCACAATGATGCCCACTCCTCCCTGCTCAAACACTCTGGACGCAGGAGAGTTGATTGGATTAATAGATGATAAGGAAACAATGAAGCCAGTGTACAACAACAACTTGAAAGCTAGATTAGTAGCAGTTTACCTGTCATCTTCATTCCTGTTACCATCAACAGAAAACTTGTACTGGAACCCGGAGCAGCCTCCTCCCTCCACATGTATTCTCAGATACTCGCCCTTCACCATGATTTCCCCTAGTCTCTGGATTAAAGGGGGGCATGACCATGATGAATAAGGTGCTAAGCGCAAAATAACACATTAATTGACACTGTGGCTGCATGCCAATGCCTTTTACCATAACATGGTTCTGTTAGATAGCAACAATTTTGCCAAACAACAATTTACACTTCAGTGAGTCAGAATCCAATTAAAATATTTTGGTCTTCACAATCAAATGCCTAAGATGTAGAACCCGTATGTTTATGCCCAATATTCCCCGTACAGTAGGACTCTGATCTGACATAATGGAGTTACATTAAAAATGTAGCTGCTCCAGTGTCAATACTGTCTCAGATGGGGGATAAATTAAATGTATGAAGTTTTATTTACATATACTGTATGTCTAACACTATCTGCAATATATCCCAAGCAGCCTCATGTATAGTTTAAGACCTCCCTGGCATAGACTGTATATACTGTCTATGCTCCTTGGCTTTCCATACTTGTATCGAAACTGCAAACTCATCTTTTAAATTGAATTTTCAGACATGAAAAGAGTATGACGCTTAATCATGTTTATCTGCTGACCTTCACACATGACTCAGTGAGATTCACTTTATCTTCAGCTGGATCTGACACAGCTGGCTTCTCCTGGGTTGAGGCGCTGCTGAAGCGCTGAAGCCTCGCTGTGTAAAGGGCTGGCTCGGTTTTTTGGGGAAGTCGATGTAACTGTTGGCTCACACAGAGGTTGTTCAGAAGAGTAGATGCCCTGCAAAACATTTGTTAAGACCAGTTCGCATGACAACAGGTGAACACAGTTAACGTTACGAGCCCTAGTGCTAGCTAACGTTAGGTAACGTTAGCTAGCGTTAATGCTAACGTTAGCATGCTAACTGGCAAAAATGTTTTTCTCCCCCCCAGAGAGATGGTTAACAGTAAGTTTATGATCCCTAATGAGATATGAGATAAATTAACGTTACCTTGAAAGGCTCAATACTTTTGACTTTGACGCAGTCATCATAGCTCCTCTCAAGAATGACATCTTTCATAACAAATGTTGGTAACTTCCGCCCCCAGCCATCGACGAGAGAAAGATCGCACCTTTATTGGCTGAAATGGTTTCTGTCAAATAGATACGCCCAGAGTGGTACAATACGGCCATTTGATTCGTCCATTTACCTGCAAATCGATTCGCGAGGTTTGTCCAAAATAAACGCTCCACCAACAGGATCCACCAACAAAATATTTATATTGAGGTTAATATTACAGATGACAGATGTTCGTGCATTGCCAGAGGTTTAAATCTGAAGAAACGCCTACTTATCATAGTTGTTATTCGCCCGCATTTTAGCCTATCAGGAAATCTCCCCATCCATGGTGTGAGACCATGGATGTATTAGTGTGAGTCCCCGCCTCCTGTGCTAGAGCCGAAGTCACGCCCTTCTACTTCAGGCCAATGGGACCTATCTTTCGAAAAAAATATGAACGAGGGTCAATGGAGAGATAATAATTATTTTTTTATCCCGTTTGAATTGAGCCACGGATTACAAATATGATGTTCGTCAATTTAGAAGATACTTTTTCAACCGAAGAAAGTCTCAAGTTTATTGTTAAACTGTTGAAGTATAAGACTGTGAAAATACGTAATTAGAAAGACTACACACTTCAATGTCGCATGGATGACGTCTCGCTGAAGCTACGATGTCTGTGTGTATCGTACCGGGGATATAACGTTACTCAAATGAGCAGCGGGTCTCGCTTGTTCTTTTGCTTATCTGCTGAAAACACTGTACTGGATAAAACACATCAGGTACGATGATGTTACATGTGTTGTGGAACAGAACTAAGCTAGCTAGCTAGCGAGCAAGTTGAGCATCAAGCTAGTGTCGTAAATTGTGTGAGACGAGAAGTGTAGTTCACTGAGCGGTTTCACACAAAACTAAGTGGTACTATGACAAACCTACTGAAAACTGAGACTTTCTTCGGTTGAAAAATTATCTTTTAAATTGACGAACATCATATGTGTAATCCATGGCTCAATTCAAACGGGATAAAAAAAAGAATTATTATCTCTCCATTGACTCTCGTTCATATTTTTTCCGAATTAAGGTCCCATGAGGTCCACCGGAAGGGGCGTGACTTCGGCGCTCAGGGAAATAAAAGCATAAAAAGTGAGGCGGAAGCATAGACAGTATATAAGAAGGGCGGAAGTCGTTCTCACTTCGGAAACTGATGGAAGCACTTCAAAGGTATAGCTAGTTTGTTAATTTATAGTTTCTTATATGTACTTGTACTAGACTAATTAGAAACTCACTGTGTTCGTGTTGTTTACCATGGTGTCAGGTTGTTGATGAGTGTTTCTTCCTCGTTGTGTTAAAATGTATAATCACTGCTGCTGACGCTACACAAAATAAAAAGTCATATGATCTAACACTTTCAGCTGACTGCTCTGAGTCACCCTGTACTGATGAAGTTCTCACAGAGATAAAGTTTACTTTTCGGTTGCGTAATGGATATTTACTTGTTTTAGGATCACTCAAAAAGAAAGAAACATGGATGTCCGTACTGGATTTATTGTTTTGTTCTGCCTAATGGGATTCACCTGTGCGGAGCCAGTGAAATTCATTGACTGCGGTAAGTTTCACTCGACCACAATGAGAACATTTACATAATTTACATGTTGTTTGTTAAACGGACCAATCGTTGACTTTTTAGTACTTTAAATGTAATCCTATAACGTTAGTCCTAAATCCAGAAATGTTAAATCTACAATAATATAAAATTCAGTTCCATTTTATTTATAGTGTCACAGTTATCTTGGGACACTTTACAGATGGAGTAGGTCTACACCACATTCTATAATTTACCAAGACCCCCAAGAGCAAGCATTTGGTGTGACAGTGGCGAGTAAAAACTTACTTTTAACAGGAAACCTCGGACAGACCCTGACTCTTGGTGGGCGTCCATCTGCAAATGTGTGACACTAGACATGTTACCTAAACGTTTAATTGATTATCAAAATTGTTGATAATGTTCTGTTAATAGACTTTGACTCACTTACTGTTTTAGCACTACTCATGCCTGGATCCACATATGTTCCACAGATGTCATCACCTGTCCTGAACACAATATATTTATCATATAGAAATTACCAACTCCCACATGTGCTCATCTTTGTGGTTTTTCAGTGATTAATTAGGAGTTTTCTTAAGTGGACAGAGATGACACTTAATCGTAAGTGATTTTTGTATAGTACTTCCCTGAAGATGGGGGACTCAACAAGCTTTTTAAAAAGAGGAAGCAGTAGAGTCTCATATGTAGAGACCCAACAGTGACCTACTGATGACATCATCAGGGTTATTTTTTTCACACTTTGGAAAGCTTCCTGCAGAGCGAAAGAAGAGATTAAATCTGAGTAGGACTCATCAGCATAGTGCCCCTTAATTTGGCATCATTACTTTTTTCTGTATGAACCCACACCATACAGCCATGAAGTACATACAGTTTGAGTATGATTGAGTCAAATGGTTTTGAAATCACTTAAAGTAAAAATATATGATTAGTGAGGTAATCCATTCTATGAATGCCAAAATTAATAATCTACCAGAATACTTTCAGATTGCATGCTTGTCCAGCAAATATTTTACTTTTCCACTATTTTCCAAGCAGACAAAATTTGTTTAGTTATAATTGTATGTTCCTGAGCATCTGTTTTTAGCACTGTGTGCAAATAGCCTGCCTTGAGAGCTCATGGAAATGTCCTTGTATGCTTAAAATATTTGGCCAGTAAAGTTTGATTCTGAAATCAAAACATGTTTAACACAACAATGTAGAAGCGCTGCTAGGTCTTTGTGGTGACCCCATACAGGTACTCTGTAAACATTAAAATGCCTTAATTTTACATGACAATATGCATTTATTTTTTTGAATGCATATTGCCATGTAAAAGGCATTTTATTGTTTCCACAAACCCTACAGTGTTCCTTGGATTGTGCAATGAGCCCTTCACAAGATGGAATAAGACCAGGAATGTCTATCATGACATTGTTTTTTTTGTAATTCTTTCAGTAAATGTAATCCACGACAAAGATGTGTTCACTAAAGCATGAAGCAGCCAGTTGATTTACTATTTTACTGCATTGTTTATGACAAGTTGAGATGGCAGCAGTGTAACCTTTTTTTCAAGACTCTGTTCTTTCCCCATGTTTCTCTCCAGGCTCCTCTTCTGGCAAAGTGGCCATAGTGGACATTAACCCTTGTGCTAGTCAGCCATGCCAGCTACACAAAGGACAGTCCTACAGCGTCAATGTGACATTCAACAGTGGTAAGGAAGTTTTATTTTTGAGAAATACTTCTCAACAGTCAGAACATAAATGCATATGATTTTAAACATTTGACCCAACTGTCATGTTTTCTGTTGTAGCTGTGGTGAGCCAGACGAGCACAGCAGTGGTTCACGGTATTATTGCTGGAGTCCCCATCCCCTTCCCCATTCCCATAGAAGATGGCTGCAAGTCTGGAATCCAGTGTCCCATCCAGAAGCAGCAGGTGTATCACTATGTGAACTCTCTACCTGTGAAGACAGAGTATCCTGCAGTAAGTATTACATGTGACATTGGCAACTCCTTGTTTTAAGCTGTTTTCTTTTAATGTAACCCAAATAATGAAAATATAATAATCTGCAAATGGCTGCTGCAGTGCCAGTCTCCTATACTGGCAAGGATTTTAGCATTTCTTTGCTTCAAAACTAGCTTGGAAACTGAAGATGACAAATCAACAACGATTAAGAGGATAATTTTGTAATGCGTTTAATTTTGATGTAATGTAAGCAAAGGTATTTAGATCTTTAAAAGCATCAATACCACAGTGTAAAAATACCCCATTACAAGTGAAAGTCCTGCAATGAAAATCCTACAAAGGTATGCAAGTATTGTAAGCAAAATCACCTAATATCAAAATTAAAAATGGTCCCTTTTTTGACTATTTTAAATATTATTTGTATTAGTCTGTACCATGAATCACATTTTATTAGATTGTGTTTTGTATATAAAACTAATTTTTAAATTAACTACTAGCTACCGAATCAATGAAGTGGAGTAAAATTGCAATATTTCTTTAGTTTAAAATTGTATACAATAATTGAATAAATGTACTTAGACGCATTCCAACCCTGGACATTAGGCAGTGGTGTTTACAGATTCTTTACCTTCAGTGATATCTAATCAGCCGTGTGTGTCAAAACGTAAGACCAGAAATTAGGCAAATGGCATGACTTGTCTTGTTTTACTTGTATTGGAGTCTGCATGACCCACATGCATATCTGGACAGTTGGACTGATAATGAAGTGTCAGTGTTGCATGAGAAATGTTCTATGTCCCCAATATATTTATTACTGTCTCTGTAGACGGTCGGAGGCGTTGTTTGTTTAAAAAAAGATGTCCTTTTGCATGTTTGACTTCCTCAAACCTTTTTTTAAAACTTAATGAACCATTCTTCTGCATTTCTAGATAAAGCTGGTTGTGGAGTGGGAACTAAGGGACGACGACAAACAAGACCTGTTCTGCATCAGGTTTCCAGTTCACATTGTGAGCTAAGCTAGCAACACTACAGTACCTCTCTGACAAGTGTTTGTCTTTTTTTTTTAAAAGGGATTCAGCTTTGAGTAAAAACCTAAAGAATGTTAATGATTCTAGGTTAAGATCTAATTTTATTCATTCTGTAAATTGATTTTTAAGATGTATGTCTTTCACTAGTTTGCAAGACTTTGCCACACTCGCACATCTTGAATCCTGAAATAAACGGCTGCTTTTTGCTGTGACCTACCTAACAGTCTATCTCACGAGATGCAGATGTTAAAACCAATGTGGTTAATATTTGTGTGAATATGATCTGAACGACATTCCGCTACAATGCAATTGTCTTGTCTTACTGACTGCTGTGTACTCAGAAAAGGTACATACTGTACTTCTTCTTTACTAAAACATTTGTAACATTTCTTACTGGCCTTGTACCACTAGACTGTCATTGGATATTTTAAAATGAATATGAAAATAAATTCTAATAAAGAAATTTAAAATCGACTCTGTACCAAAGCTGCATTATGTGAATCAGATATGAACAATGAGATTTATTTATTTTTAGTAAAATATCTGCTAAAATTACCGTTATTGCAATTTTCATCTTGAACGTACGTGTCGACACACTTGTTGATACTCATATACATACATGACATATCATGATACTCATGATACTGTAAATCACAGGCAAACTTAATGTCCCTAAAATCAGCACTTGAAAGCCCAGCAGTTGAGACGGAACCAACCTTTTCCTTGTTTTAAAGTAAGTTTCTTATTAGTGCTCAGCCTGGGTGCGCCTGCTGTCAGACATTTGTAGGTTGTTATTCACGAGGTAAAAAAAGAAGACAGACATCATTCTGAGAATTTATTGGTCTGAGCAAAGGCCAGCAGAAAAGAATTACAGTACGATTGCAAAAGAAACAAGTTTTCTTAAAATACATTTCATAACACTGACGTAGGAACCAGGTCACATGTACAATAAACCAAGATTTTGAAGCAGCTCTACAATAAAAGCTTGAAATGCAAGCTTGAGTTTCAATGCAGTATGGAGAAGTAATATCTAAACACAATTAACTTGATAATTGGTATTGTATACAGTGCTAGCTTAAACTTTTCAAACAAGTTCCATGTGAAATGTCAGCCCCACAAAATACCTTATCTCACGTCAATACAAAATAAGCTAACACAAGTCAATGTGTTTATTTGTACTTTTCTAACCAAAAGTCAGTCATTAAGGCAGTATGAGTTGAAAGAATATAGCTTTGGTTCTTTCAGACACTTGCTGAATAAAAACTAGTTGGTTGTATTTGAGCAGATATCGGTCGTCAGCTGTAGTGCAAGCAGGGCAGAGGGGGAAACTTGATCAATAATTCTATAACGTGCTGCCTCTTTCTCCGATTTATTTTGATGAGTACAAAAAGGTGCAGAATTTTCAATGTACGCAGTTACAATTTTGTATCACACGGAAGCTGGAAGATCTTTCCCCAGTAAAGTCAACAACACAGTGTTGCAACAGCCCTCATCCAGCCAATCCCTAGCAGTCACTAAAGTTGAGTAACTAACATGAAGTAATTCAATGATAAAGCAGTCGATAGGGCAGGGTACCCCTTATTGTAGTGGTAGCTAGGCAGGTGGATGTCACATAAGGGGCTATAATATTTGACCAGACTTGGTTCTTATTGGCATATAGCCAAATACACCAACATCATCAACCTCTATTCCACTTGTCAACTTATGCAGCATCTTGGTCATTCTTATTGTCCGTTTTGCTTTAGCCTCTCCAGACGTTGGAGCAAAGCATTCCCAAAGGCTTCTCTGTAACCTGGACTTAGCTTGTCCAGAAGAGAGTAAACAGTCTCATGATACTGGGTGTTCAAATCCTCATCCACTTGATCGAAGGCGTAGCCCACCACCTGTTTGGTAGAATGGTTTATGTAAAACATGCATACAATGAGAAATAAAACAAGTAATCATTGTGCCTCACTTTTGGTGCATCTTACCCTTAGTCCTGCCTCTGTGAGCTCCAGACAATACCGGTTTCCCTCTCTTGTTTCCACGTTTATGTAGGCCACATCGGACACGCTGTTGAGACTTTGTGACACATGCATTTCAGCAACGGCAAAAAGTACGTCATTGACCACTGCTTCTGCCTCCAACATCATGTCCTTGACGTCACCAAGCACAACGCAGTCCTCATCAAATGAAGAGACGATGGATTCCTCGGGCTGGCAGTCTATCTCCATCCCCTGTAACAACAACGTTATTGACTGACTCAGCGAAAGCCCAGATGTTATCATAGAGTGTAAAAAATGTTTTTATTACTTTTACAGTCTATGGATGTTACTGTATGCTATTAGAGCTTGCTGACTGGCACAATGATATAAATAGTTCCCAATGTCCACAATCACTGAGTGCACTTCAGAAACCATGCAGTTAACTGGGACTGTGTCAGAACAAGCAGCTCTCTACTGCCATGGCAACACGCTACATTAATTGGACTACCTGTTAAGTACTATCTATAATGAGACATTAGTAAAGTCTTTTAAACTACACCTGTAGCATCATCAAACTTTCAAAATATATAATACAGCTTTAAGCAGCATTACAACATTAGCAGCAGGGTTGTGATTCAGCTGCAGTGATGCTTCCTAAATGCCCATTATCTAGAGAAAAAAAGGAGAACTGAAACAAACATGCATGTGACTGTTCTGTGACCTTTTTAGGTGCAAAGTGGACTACTTTTATATTTCACAACCTTTATGTGTAGTTGACTGTATGAGGAAAAGTCAAAGCAAATAATGTTAGGAACTTACCCAAATTAATATGTCATTAACTTCCCAAACTAAATATACACAAGTGTCAAACAGATACATAGGTATTTCCAAACCAAGCTGTCAAAAAATGAAGTGGAGTAAAAAGTATATTTCCCTCTAAATTGTAGTAGAGTGTACAAATATTAAAGTACCTCAACTTTGTACTGAAATGCAGTTCTTGAGTAAATGCACATAGTTGCTTTCCATCACTGCCAGTATTACACACATATTATCGTCCACAACCCACGTAATAACGTGTTAATTTCATAGACTGTATAACTAGGTTACGGTAATTTATACAATTAAAAACATCGACATCACAGCGACACCCTGCGGATCAACTGTGAGTTGCCTTCGTGTGTTAGTGGCTGAGGCAAAATAGAGCTGGTTACTCAAATGTGTGAGTTTCACACAAATGTTATAATTCGGCTAAAAGATGGCTAACATTTGCAACATGTTGTTGTAATGAAGTCTATCATTTTTGAATGTTAGAGTCAATGTTTTATAAGACTCAGAAGTAGTAGCATTTACTTGCTGCCCGTGAGGTTGATGCAATTCTCGGCAGGGATGCAAAACTCGGCACAACACTGTTCTCTCACACTGTGGACCATAAACGTATTTCAGTCTGCATTTTACATATGATTTAATAACAGGGCTGTACGTTTAATATGAATATGTCACTATAACAACTTCTAACCAAACTGCGTGCATTTTCATTTTCTTACCTCCTCGGTGGTTGTGTTCTTCCGGCTTGTGGAAGCTTCCAGCCAACTCGGAGCTCTCCGGTGGACAGGGTTCAGTCAAATGAGCGTTACCTATCTAATAGATAGGTATCTGCTGAGCCTCAAATTTGTGGATTACCAGAGACTGAAATCACATGAACGCACACCCTATTTCTAGTTTATCTGTTTAGTGTCTAAATAACGAGCTAAAAGAAATATTGACCAAATGAGTGTGCCCCAATATACACAGATCCGCCATGTTATGACGTCATTGTCTAATCCCACCCCGGAGTGTGTAGGCTCTGCTGTGCGGAGTCATGAAAGTGTTTGTAAACAACTCAGACAGAAGGTAATTTAACAGCTGCACTGATATCTTCGACTCTGTTCATTTACTTGTGCGTGTATGACTATTGCGCTAGTGTCGATATGTGAAGTGTTTTTGTCAGTGTATATCTCACGTGTGAGGGTAGCTAGATAACTTGCGAAATGTTGGATTTTAGGGTTAGCTAGCAATCTAGCAAGCAGTATCGCAACAGCCTTTTAGCCAGACGCTAGCCGGTTATGCTAATGTTGCCTCAATCTGTAGACAGGAGTGGTTCATAACGTCGCTAGCCTTGCTAGCCGGCTAGTTAGCTAAATGACATGCCTTTGTCTAGCTAGCTCAACTCATCTCCCGTTTGTTGACTACGATGACAGCTCTGTTTAAGTAAACATAGCTAAGGGTTGCTATTGACTAGCAAGTCTGTGGCATGCTAACAGTTATTTCGCAAGTGCGCTTGGCTTGTTTACGCAGGCTCTAGAATAGTGGTAAATGTGTGCTTAGGATAACACTAACGTTATCTGTACATTTTATATTGCACTATATTATAATGCTACTGAGGAACAATTTAACTGTCTCTGTCTTAAACTGACGCATTAATTAAGCTTGTTGTTTTCGCCTGTGTTGTAAACATTGTGTGTGTTAAATCTAATGTGTTGTGTCAAGTGTCAAATTACAAAGGGGGAACCATATGTGTGTGTTTCTGTAGGAGCAGCAAACTGGAGTCGGACCATTTCCCGCACATAATCCTGTGTGTCAACACATCCTCCAAAGTGTCCCTCATCTTGCGATGTGAATGGTGTTTGAGCTCACGATTTCTCAATGTATTTAAGTCGACAGGATGACACAACTGTAACACCAGTGATTAATTCATAGCTGTCTAAGTAGCTATAGCATTCCGGTTGCAGAACCTTAAGATCCCTTTCATTACCTGTGTACTGTTCACCTATTGAGTTAAGATGCCTTGGCCATTTTCTGAGTCCATCAAGAAGCGGGCCTGCAGATACCTCCTGCATCGGTATCTTGGCAACTTTCTGCAGGAGAAGCTGAGCTTGGATCAGCTCAGTTTAGACCTCTATCAAGGCACTGGATCACTTGCACAAGTACCATTGGATAAATGGGTATGTGTAGTGTTACCTTTGTGGCAGGAAATACAACTGATTAGTTTATTTTGATTTAAACACAGAATCTGTATGAACTAAAAGAGGCTTCAGCATTATTTCTTGTTCCTCAGTCACTCAATGAACTCCTAGAGACGGCAGATGCCCCCTTTGAGGTCATCGCTGGGTTCATCCAGTCAATTTCTCTAACTGTTCCATGGGCAGCTCTACTTCACGAAAACTGTGCCCTAGAGGTCAAGGGTTTGGAGATGGTGCTCAGACCAAGACCAAGAGTGGGTAAGGACAGGCTGCATTATGTGCCACTACAACACCATGTTTGAAAAGGTTTTAGATAGGTGGAAACGTGTAGTCATTTTGTAACATTAAAAAGTTGACAACTGATTTTACTAAAAAGTCAATGACCGAGTCACCACTGGCTGTTCCTTCAGCATCTGGCACCGAGCCCATGTACTGGTCCAGTTTCATGACAAGCAGCATGCAGCTTGCCAAAGAATGTCTCAGCCAGAAACTCACCGACGATATGGGAGAGAGCTTCCAGCCTTTTGAAGGATTAGAGAAGTTTGCAGAAACGATAGAGACAGGTACATTATATCTATACTGTTAGGCAACATATAAAGAGGTTTACAAGCCTAGTATTGTGTAAGGTAATCTTTTAATTTCCTATCTTGCAGTTCTGAGAAGAGTTAAAGTGACATTTTTGGATACTGTTCTCAGAGTTGAACACATTCCAGAAAATTCAAAAACTGGAATCGCCCTTGAGATTCGAATCAAAAAGTAAGTTTTGGACAGTCAATTTCCAAAATATTCTAAATATTTTTCAACATCAGAATCTAGTTAAAAGCCTTCATCCATTATAAGTTTTCTTTCTTAAATCTATAATCCATCAGAAAGGAAGAGACATAGATAAGGGGAAGCAGAATATTTTTAATAATTGAGTTGTGGATAGTAAAAAAAAGGGCTGCAGCTAAATGTATAGAAGATGTCCCAAATATGTAGTACATGCAGTAAATTAGTTTTCACTGTCATACTGCAGGTCCTTGTCAAGCTAATTGTGTTCTGTCGTTGCTTTCAGGATTGTTTACTGCGATGAAACAGACGAGGAGAGAGAAAGTGTGAATGTGCATCAGCCAACCACATTTGCACATAAAAACTTGCAGATGGAAGGCATCACTGTATTTTGGGATGAGTTCTCAGATGTGTCCCGTGCTGGTTGTAAATCTTCACCCACTCCAACGGTTGGTGTAGCAAGCCTTTACAATTTGACATAAAAAAGTTGTATGTATCAGACTTTTAAAAAGATATTTCTCTTATTTTGCAGGAAACTGAACCAAAGCTCTCCCCTAGCTGGAATCCTAAAATAATATGTGAGCCTCATCCCCAGTTTACAGAGCCCGTATCCTCTACAACACCCTTTGAACCTGTGCAGGTCGGGAGCCTCAGTGGTAAAATTGAGTTGTCCCTCACTCTAAAAAACAACTTGGCTATGCCTGGAGCAAAGGTAAACCAAGCATTTCTTATCTACAAAATATTATAAAACAAGAAAAAAATCCTGATTATTTAATCAATATTACGAACTAGGGGTAATTGCTATTAACCAGCTTGTTTTTCATGCTTTGCTTTTCAGCTGGATGTTGTTGGACATATTGATACACTTATTATTCTGTTGTCCCCACGGCAAGTTCATCTTCTTCTGGACTTGTGTGGAGCTTTCTCTGGTGGAGGTGAGCACCCCTCTGTTGATAGATGATAGAAGAATATTTGGATCAAACAGGGTAAAAATGTCACCAAATCAGTTACTTAGAAGTAGAGTGAATAGAGTATTTCTTATTCTTTGTGTAAAGGTGCACAGGAATGGGCTAAGGATAGAAAGAGCCGACCCATACAGCAAGAGGATGAGTATCGCCTCCATATGGAACTGAACCGCTGTCTTAAAAAGGATACCGCTGTGCCAGGAATGGACCCCGACCTCTTTGAGAGCCAGACCACCAGAACTGTGTCTAGTCGAGGTTGGACTGAAACACTATCCCAGAACCCCTGACCTTTCAGAGAAACCAGATGTCATGGTTACATCTATCTAATGAAATGTGTTCTTTCTTTGTCCTTTCCTTTTATTTTATTTTTTAACCCATCTGTGGTTGGTGCAGATGATGTGTTCTTTTCCATGGCAGACATGGACATGTCTCACAGTTTGTCATCCCTTCCTCCTCTGGGTGAACCACCTACCGTTGACTTGGATTTGTCACTCAATAGTAACTACTCTGCCTCACCAGGAGAATCTCCCACTGGAAATGCAACAGTAAGTCTTCACCTCTTTGACTGCAGTCATAAAGACACATTGAAGTGTAAGGTAGTTGAGCGTAAGAGTTCTCAGTGGTCTGGTTACTCTATTAGGCATGTCAATGTACAATGTAATTTAATCTTTAAACTGACAAAATTAGGAGGTATATTAATGATGTGTGTGGGTGTTTTGGGTTTGTGTGGTAAAATTCTCCCAAATGAACTGCTGTTGTTACATTATCTGGCATCATATTTGTGTTTGTAGGCTCTGTGGGATGATTACATGGATGTACCACGACAAAGAGAGAAGCAGACTAATGAAACTCCCATCCAGTCGCGGGATTCACAACTCCCTCAAAAATTACTGAGACAGACTTGTAAGTATTACAACATATCTATATATTTTTATTTACTTTACCATGTGCTTAAGAGTGTGCAGGTTTTTATTCCAAGCATATCTTCCTGAGTAGTCAACAACATGTCCAGTAGAACTTTTTTGTCCCCAGAGGGGGAATTGGTTGTGCAGCAGTGACAACAGTTGTAACACAAGATCAGTAACGTATTTATTGTTAATTATAAAATACAATTAAAAAAAAAAAAATACATGTGAAAAAATGTGGTTTGGGGTTCAAGCTGATATTACCTTTTCCTCTTTGAGTTCAGCAGTGAGATGTCTGAGAGGAGAGTAGAGCTTTATCTGTGGTTGTAGATATGAAAATCAGTGAAATCTGCTGGTGAAGTGCTTGTCTATATGAAAACCTACCAACACTCAGCCCTGTGTTGCACATGGTTATCATTTCACCACAGTGAAAATGAAGCATCTGTATGTATACCTGCCATTGTTGTATTTCAGCCCATCCATCCAAAACCCACGGTGATGAGTCAAGGCCAGAGCTGGTGTTAAAGTTAACCCTGAGTAGCCTGGCTGTCTCAGTCCTCCATATCGACCCGCTGCCACCACCAGATGCCACTCCCAGTCCTCTTGGCCCCATGGCTGCACACTTCTTCAGCATGTTGGGCCCCGACCAGCTCGCCCCAGCTGCTTTCCTTCAGTCTCGGACAGTGTTTAACCAGGCTTGCCCCCATGACCATCTCAGGTGCACTTTTATTTTTTACTTATTCCTTTTGTGGCAAGATTATACTTGATTTATCATTTAAGTGTTTTATGTCTGTCTGATCGGGGCTTATATTTGCAGGTTTCTGGGCCAGGGCCTGAAGATCAGCTATGAGCACTCTCAGGGATCCAGCCTGCGGACTTTCAGTACTGACGTCTCCCTGAACCAGATGGAGTTTCTGGAGTGTCTGTTCCCCTCTGAGGCTGTCAGTGGTGGCTCCCAAAGAGGCATTCAGTACACTGAGGTTAGAGTCTCAAGCCTGAGCTAAGCACATTTTGCACTGTGCTTTGTTCGGTTAAACTTAGTTAAACTTAAGCTGAAAGTTGCAGCTGGCATGACTTTAAGAGTGTTTTTCACTAGTCACTCTGTCACACCTCAGCTCCTGACATTTGACACTACTGCCAGTGCCGATGCGTCGCTTACCACCTGCCTTCACCTGCTTTACAAACAAGCTGAGCGCAGAGGCCCTCAGGTAACAGCATTTATTAGTTCAGTATGAAACCACAGCACTAACACCTAACACTGAAACACATTATTTGTTCATTGTCAGGCTTCTACTTTAGTCAGCACTTTGGTTTTCTGTGCAGGGTGGCCAGGTTCGCCTTAGCACCATTCCCAGGAAAGCTGAGATCCAGGTGGAGCTGGGCCCCGTGCACGCTGAGCTGGACATCAGCATTGTAGACCGTCTTAACTCATTGCTACAACCTCAGAAGCTGACCACCACAGAGTTGATGGCCTCCCACATGTACACATCCTATAATAAACATGTCAGTTTGGTAAGGGTGTCCCAAGAACTACTAATTGAATATTTAGAAATATGAATATAATGATATGTCACAATGGTATGATGATTGTAGCCTAGAAAATTATTGTCACACCTGATCATGTAAATCGCAGCTCTACAACATGTATATTATCTAACTCTTTGTCTCTTTAAACTCATTTCACAGCATAAGGCCTTTGCAGAGGTTTTCCTTGATGACAGCCATACCCCCACCAACTGTCATGTATCGCTGACTGTCAATGCTCCTTTGCTGGGCCTTGCAATCCACTTCCCCATCCCTGACCTGCGCTCAGATCAGGAGAGGGGCCCTTGGTTCAAGAAGTCCCTGCAGAAGGAAGTACTCTACCTGGAGCTGGAAGACCTGGAAGTGAAGACAGAGTTCATGGGTGGCAGCTCTCCTGACCAAACCAAGATGGAGCTCACATTCAGGGAGCTTATTGGTATGTGGTCGAATGGAGAAAAAAAATCTAAAGTTCCCTCTGAAATTTTTTTATATCTCTTTAATTGCTTTTTTTGTTGCACAGGGAAGTTTCAGGAGGATCCAGATCAACCAGCTGCCCGGTTCCTCAGAGTGTCCCACACCATGGATGGAGACATGACAACATCTGAAAGTGTAAAATTCGATTGGCCCAGGTAAGTTAATCCAACCAACCTCAAACTGATCTGTCCACTCAGGGCCACCTCTCAGTGATATTGACTCTTTGAGCAGGGTTGTGCTGAAGATGAACCCCACTGCAGTCCACTCGATCCTTGAGCGGGTGACGGCTGAAGATGACGAAGGGGCTGAAGACCATTCCCTTGAAGAGGAAGAGGAGGAAGGGGCTGCCCATTCACTGAAGGATGTGTGTGACTTTGGGAAACCAGAGCCATCGCCCTTTTCGTCGCGAAGGGTTATGTATGAGAATGAAGAGGTAGGTTATGGCCAAAGGGCCACATTCATCAAAAATGTAAATACACAGCCAACTACTGTATATATTATTACGTTTCTTAGTCTTGAAGTGCAGTATTTTTGCTTTAAAACATTAAGTAAATGCACTGGAGCCTAAAGCAACTGCTTAATGTATTGGCTTAGAAATGATCTAGGTGTATGAATACCACCGGATTGATTTAAGTAAGTCTGCTCACTTTATAAAACATCATCTCATGTTCTCAATTTGGACCAGGGGCATTTATAACACATGCTACCAATGCACAGATATGCTTGATCTTAGGAAAACACCACAATTACACTATAAAAAAATCTTGCAGCATACGTATTTCCTTATATTTGGAAAAAGTTTGAAAATGTTTGAATTGCAGTTCTGATGGCATTGGTCCAAAGAAGGTGGTTTTGTGCAGGTGGATACATTTGCATTCAGGAGCGATGGTATCCTCTGGTTGATGTATTATAATGTACAGTATGAGAGATGCATAATTATGCAAACAGCAACATGAGCACTGCTTTGCATTTCAACTCCAGATGATTATCCCTGGTGATGTTGCTGAGATGACAGAGTTCCAGGAAAAAACCATGAACAACTCCCGCTTCATCCTTGAGTTGTGTTTCCCCAATGTGCAATTAGTACTCCCCAACAAGGCATTTTATGAAAAACTACACAACAGGTAACAGATTTGTAATGTGATCCGAAATGGCAGGACATGTTTGTTAAAGTTTTACAGTAGGCCAATAAGCAATAATAATAAAGCAATTAACTTCTGAAACCTTTTCACATGTATAAATGTGTTTTTGTAGCACCCTGTTTATTTGTTTGAATAAATGCTATATTTCAGTTAAAACAGGTCTTGTTGGCCGCCAGGATAAAATGTTTGATTGGACTGTCAAAATGAAGTGACAAAAACTGTGGTCATACCCATAGAGGATGTGATAAGATACTTAACCCCTACCTATTCCATACATAAATGCATATTCTCAATATTTTAGGATAAACAATGACCTGCTGCTGTGGGAGCCCACTGCTCCATCTCCAGTGGAGACGGTGGAAAGCATGCCATATGGAGTTGGACTCTCTGTCGCCAGTCAGTTAATCAACACTTACTCCAAGGACAGCTTCAGCCAGTTTCGGTCTACTGGTCCCGAGGGTGAGACGACAAAAAAAACATTTCCCATGATTTTGCATCGGTCAGACTCTTAGAATAGTAGTAGAAATGTCTAATGTGAAGTCATGTTTAAACAACCAGCAGCTTGTCACTTCATAGACATGCTTTGTGTTGTGCTTACAGAGGATACCAGTGGCTCAGAGGAGGAGACCATGCACTATTACTCTCCTGCATCGGACCTGGGCCCCAGGTCTCGCAAAAAGAAAAAGCCCAGAGCCCAGAGCAAGACCTCCCAGAGCCTGTTCTCTGTCATCATCAGTGTCAATCATGGCCTGGTGGCTCTTCAAACTAACGCTAAGGTAAACTCTCATCCTTTTTGATATCACTATCCTCACACGTTTTATTCAGACATTCCTAATATCTTGTTTTATGGATAGTGGAATTGAGTTTCCATCTTTCTCCCAGAAGGAGGATAAAACTGTACTGAAAAACAAACATGGCGAGTTCTGGCTGGAGGTGAAAAATGCTGTGCTGTTCAGTGTGACGCAGTACGAAGGCTATAAAGACCAACACTACATCTGCTTCCACACCAGTAATATTTGCATGTATCATCAAGGTAAACAAACTGTACATATTAACTAAAATGTTACTCTTATGCTGTTGTGTGTCTGTGATATTTGGTTATAATGTGACTTTAAAATATGGGGAGTACTACTATTCAACCATACTGTGTCTACATCACTGTTGTGATGTCATTCATGTACCTATGTTTCCTTCACTGATGTCTCACTCTGTTAATCTGCTCAGGACTTGTGGATGGAGGCACCTCTATCTCAGAGGTCAAGTTGCCATACAGGACACATCCCCACTGGTTAGAGCCAACCATCTACCAATCGGAGACATCTCCTGAGAGATCCTCAACACCCTCGGAGGGTATTGGTCTGGAGGCCCGCAGCATGGTGTCTGTTGCCGTCAAAATCTCATCACAGAATGCAGAACGCAATGTCAAGGTGGATTACAGAAATCACTGACCGTGACTGGCTTTTGATCACCTTGGTATAGATTCTCTTGTCTGTTGAGCTGTGCTTGATTGCTAGGACTCCACTCAAATGAATCCATGTAGTTAAAACCCTAGAGTGGCTATGAACAGGTCAGTGAGTTGTGAGCAGTTTCACACACTCGATTTTCAGATTGTTACATTTGAATAGTTTTTAGAGGCCTTAAAATGTGAAACTACCCAATATTTCACAAGTAAACAATGCAAAGATTGTAGAATTTTGTGTAGCAGAAGAGCTTTCTTATTCTGTAAATTAACTGTTAATGACTTCTAACCCCCAGGTTAGGAAGGTGGTTTAGTGTTTCAACCACATTCAGTCTACATTCCCCTTATTAGACAGATAGATAGTCAGTTAGACATCAGTCGGCTTATTTTTTGTTTTCTGCTCCATGTGACGATGTGTGCCTTTTTTTTTTATCCAGGAATTTCTGGTGGCTGTTGGAGTGAGAGGAGCCACACTCCAGCACAGAGTGGTCCCACCTGGCCTGGGCTGGTATGACCAGGTAGGTCAATATGGAGCTACCACTTCACTAACTTTTACACAACCTCCTTTATTCTTTTGCCTTCTCCTAAATGTAATGCCATAAAAATCACACATGTAATCTTAATGCCAATTTATGTGCAACAGATTGTTGACTTTCTGAATGTTTCCGATGAGCCTGTGTTGGGTTACGCCCCTCCTACATCTGTCACCACCCTTCATTTACACCTGTGGAGCTGCTCTCTAGACTACAGGTAAAATAGACTTCAGACATCCCACTAAATAATGAGTTATTTGTCATCTGTGTGTGTATTCTAATTAGTTTTTTTTTTTCTTGACAGACCCCTTTACCTGCCACTCAGATCGCTGTTAGTTGTAGAGACTTTCAGCATCTCCAGCAGTGTCTCTTTGGACCTCTCTTCGTCAACACTCAGGTATGAAAGGGCTACTGGTTTTGCTGATGCAAAATTGAGAGATGTCATTGCAATTGAGCTATAGAAAAAGTTGTTCTTGCTCAGTATAAAATGTTGTGTACAGGATCATTTTGGACGAAGCGGCTCTATTCCTCTCAGATAAGACTAACGCCGTCTCTGTCAATCTAGCGCGAGGTAAGTTGACTTCAGTGAGGATTTTAATAAACTGCTTGAAAAGTTTAAATGTAGTTTTGACCAATGGTCGCTTTTGTTTTTTGTCACAGACTATGTCCAAGTGGTAGACATGGGAACGCTGGAGCTGAGGATTACAGCTGTCAAACCTGGAGTGGATAGAAAGTTGGTAAGAGTTTTCTGTCTCTAAAGGACATTTATGTTTTTAAACGTTTTCTCTCGAAAATAAGGTTGAATTTTTGATTTGTCTCTTGGGTGATAGTCAGAGCCCAGATTTGAGCTGCGCTGTTCCAGTGACATTATTCACATCAGAACGTGTTCGGACTCCTGTGCCGCCCTCATGAACCTTATCCAGTATGTAGCCAGCTATGGAGACTTACTGCCCCCTGCAGAACCAGAGGCAAAGTACAGCAGCACTACACAAAGAACCAAGGTCAGCAGTGACACCAACAAGAACCAGTGTTACATAGCTACAGTAGGTTTGAAAACTCTGCTGGTCATACATGTTTAGTTTGAGTGTATTTTTGGACAGGCGGAGTTTCCTAGCCGGCCCACATCTCAGACCCTACTGCTCGCTGAGACTGAGCAGCAGATGTTGCAGGATCTGATGAGTGAAGCTATGGAGGAGACTGATGGGCAGCATGCACCAGGGCTGCAGCAGAATGGTGAAGACTTTGTTCAGTAACGATTACAGTTTTAGCTCCATGAATGATATAACTTAACTAGATTTTATACTTTTTTTCACACATCTATAGGTGCACACGAGGTACGGAATCAAGACCATGACCCGCCTCGCTCTGACCTATTCTTGTTCCCGGATGAGAGTGGGGCTTTTAACCAAGATTCAAGCCCCACCTACCCCATGCTTCACTCTCCTCTCATCACTCCTGTCCCTAACCCGACCCAAGAGACGGACGACTTTTGTATCCTAGAGACACCAGGTTCCAGAGGAGAGGTCAGGAGATGCTCGTTCACACAGTTATGGCTACGTAACAAAGACACTGAAAACCTGTGTTGGCTCACTGTAAGTGATATGTGTTTCAGGATCTTGATCAGGAGCCAGTGGTAAAGCAGCTTACCTCAGATCCTGTGGAAATCAGAGATGATTACTTTAGTCAGCCTCTATATGGGAGTGATTCTAGCCGTGGAGCCATGAACTTTCCCATCCCAGAGGTGCGCTACCTCATCAAGGAGATCTCCGTCATTTGGCACCTTTATGGTGGAAAAGACTTTGGGAGTGCTGCTTTCACAGTCTCTCCTGCTAGAAGCCGGGGGTGAGCCATTTACTATGTAACCTTTAAATGTGCTCAAAGGTGAAACACACTTGTTTAATTGTTATGCTTTTCTCTGCCTTGCAGGTCTACGCCCCATAGCTCCCCCTCTCAAACTCCAGTCAGACAGGCCAAGGCTTCAGGCCATGCAGGAGGTGGAAGAGGAAGGAACCCGGACGTCCTGATGGAGATACAACTTAGCAAGGTAAAGTTCCTCTTCGTCTGGAATAACTGTTTATTACTCTCATACAGATCACATAAATACCTTCAGTCATTTTTTCATCATTTACCAGCTTTTCTTTCGCCTTTTCCCTAGGTGAGATTTCAGCATGAGGTGTACCCACAGGCCCAGGTGGCTTCTGGGCCAGCGACGGATCAGCCTGTATCCCGGCAGGTGTTTGTTGTACAGGACTTGGAGATTCGAGACAGACTGGCTACCTCACAGATGAACAAGTTCCTCTACTTGTATTCTAGCAAGGAAATGCCCCGAAAAGCCCATTCTAACATGGTGAGGAAGGCAACACACTCACATTAACCAAGTCAAGTCTTGGCCTTGTGTAACTTTTTGTGTGCTTGTGGTCTTAGTTGACAGTTAAGGCACTGCACATGTGTCCTGAGTCAGGCCAGGCTCCCCAGGAGTGCTGTTTGCGTGTTTCCCTGATGCCTCTTCGCCTCAATATTGATCAGGTAAAAGACTTTGATACATATAATTCTATCAAAGATGTGTATCAGCATCCCTCAGTAACATTTAAGTGACAGCCTTGTTTTTTTGGGTTTTTTTTTAAGGATGCACTGTTCTTCTTGAAGGACTTCTTTACCAGTCTTGCTACCGAAGTCGAGTTTTTTTCACCGCCTGCTCAAGAAGGTAAAAAAAAACCCAAGTAGATCCGACCAGGCAATCTGATTGGTCAACTAGACATTTAGAACGTGATTAAATCAGCATGACAGCAACTCGTGCTCATCACTAAAATATTACTGTGCCATTTCCATGGCAACATTGTAACTTCCAGAGTTGGGTCAAAAACTGTTTTTGAAACATTTTTATTCATGAAAATAAATCAAGAACCACACATAAGAACTTGAGCTTAACCACTGCTTTTGCAGAAGCTCTCCAGCCTATTTATCCATCCATCTTCTTCCGCTTATCCGCAGCCTATTTATATAAAAGTGATTTATCAGATAAAATGAGTCCTATTTTTACAAAGCTTTTGAGTTATTATAAATGTTTGGATCACATCAGCCGTGCGGGTGAGTCGGTGACACCATGTTAAAAATAGCCTACATGTAAAGTTCACGGACGTAGTAGCTAAATCTGTTCATGTTTCAGCAAATATCTTAGTTAGAACAATATTCAGCTAGCAAGACAGTTTTGTGTTAATAGCTATGGTATTTATTGTGTTTGGAAAATCATACGACCTCTACAAAGCATTAATGTTAAATCAAGTTGGCTGGCTGACTCGGGAGGGACTAGAAATAGTCTCTGTTGCTTTTTTTATTTTGAGAGTGAATTGCCCACAATGTGAATAAAGTTTGATTATATCTTTTATTTTGTTGGTAACTGTTGCATGTATAATCGCAATAATCATTTAACATAACCCTCACTTTCAAATACTGGCTCCTAATATGATATTTTGTTTTGCAGCTATATGTGTTTCCACAAAAAAAGCGGCTGCCCCAGAGATCTCCTGCAGCTTCTCCAAGCACGCTGGCAGCAGCCAGGACCCGGCCCCAATCATCTCAGTGCCTGCTCAGAGACGTTTGAGCCACAATGGTTTCTCCACATCTGGCAGGGAGGAAGTGAATGATAATGAAGCCTCTGCTCCATCCTTCACAGACCAACCAATCTTCTTTAGGTCAGCGTTAGATGACTAAACAATGAATCCCCTTTTGAAGAAATAATAACTGCTTGTTTGTGTTTGGTAACGTTTTCTTTTCCTAACAGGGAGTTTCGATTTACCTCTGAGGTTCCAATTCGCTTGGATTACCATGGGAAACATGTTGCAATGGAGCAGGTACATGGTCTAGGAGGGCAATGTATGTATTGTATCCAAATTATTTCAATTGTGCGTTGTGAATGATTTATGACCGCTCTGTTTCAGGGAACATTTGCAGGGATCGTTATCGGGTTGACACAGCTTAATTGTTCAGAGTTGAAACTGAGGCGCTTGTGCTATAGACAAGGGTAAGTTTATCTCAGTAACTTATTATTTAATATCTTGGATTCAGCAAGTAATAGAGCAAATTTCTTTTGCACACCATAATACATGATGTATCTCTATAAAGTGTTTGATACTTGCAGAGCACCAATAATCTTTCCCAGGAAACTAATACTTGTCTGTATTTCAGATTATTAGGTGTGGATAAGTTGTTCTCCTATGCAATAAATGAGTGGCTAAATGACATAAAGAAGAACCAGCTTCCAGGACTACTGGGTGGTGTGGGACCTATTCACTCTCTGGTACAACTAGGTGAGTACAATAAATGTTCTGAACTCAGTCACAGGCTTTTAGGTGTTACATTTCAAAATGTGCTTTAATGGTTAACATAAATGATAAAAAACACAAATTAAAACAAGTGATATAATGAGCTAGAGTGTCTACTGCTTAACTTCGACATATACATTTTTCTTTCTCTTCATTATTTCTTCTCTTCGTTTCCCAATATAAGCCATAACATGAATGTTCTGCTCAGTTCAGGGATTCAGGGACTTGGTCTGGCTCCCGATTGAGCAGTACAGGAAAGACGGTCGTATAGTCCGTGGGTTTCAGCGCGGCACTGCCTCCTTTGGAACTTCTACTGCTATGGCTGCTCTGGAGCTCACCAACAGGATGGTGCGGACCATCCAGGTAAACTCATCTTTCCACCGTTACTACAAAAGTCTGTATTTACTACTAATGCCTTCATGAGGCATCAGATAAAGCTATTGTTGTGTGTCATTTTTAGGCAGCAGCTGAGACGGCCTATGACATGGTGTCTCCAGTGCCTGATGAGAGAGACACGAAGAGAATAAAACGGTTCTCCCATTACGGACTGGCTCATCAGCCCGTTGACCTGAGAGAAGGTGTAGCCAAAGCCTATACTGTTGTAAAAGAGGTAAACAACCCTAAAGCTAAAATGACCAATGTTTTCACTTCAGTGGCATTAATGGGAAGAAACTCCTTTTTTGAATGAGGATTTTGTGGTGTTTCCATTCCACAGGGTATTACAGACACAGCCCTGACCATCTATGACACAGCCACCCGGGAGCATGAGCAGCGTGGGATGACGGGGGCAGTGGGTGGAGTTCTCCGCCAGCTGCCACCAGCAGTGGTCAAGCCACTCATTATGGCCACTGAAGCCACCTCCAATGTCTTGGGAGGGATGAGGAATCAGATTCACCCTGATGCACGCCAGGAGGAGTCTCAGAAATGGAGGCAGGGCGAGGAGTAATTCTTATTGCCATATGGTACCTAAAACCATGACTGCAGAAGCAACCGCTAAAAAAAGATGTTTTTTTTTTATGAGGAACATCTCAGATGTGCACATACAGCCCTGGTGTAAATAAAATACTGTTCATCTTGTGGCAATTTGAGCTACTATGATTTAGCTTGTCAGCTTACCAGTTCCCTCACAGTGCCTTTATGGTTATCAGCATTGTTTAACTGTTTGTTTAATCAAACGGATATATGAAGAGTGATGAATTTTTGAGCCACATATTGTCTTTATGTGGATTATGTTCTGTTGTAAGATAGACAACGGCATTATAAATATAAAATCATTACAATGAAGAAATAGGCTGTTGTCTCATGAGGCGCAGCATTTGTGTCATTCTCAAGCAGCTCTGTTTACAAGTTGTGTGTGGTTGCATTCTTATTCTACTTAGTGTCAACACCAATATTATAGGTGTAGTGACCCTTAATTTATATAACGTACTGTAAGTGGGCTTTGTTATTTACTGTAAATATTCCTAATGTGTAACATTTCATGCAAATATAAGATAACTGAGAAGTGTAGAAACTGAATGTGTTACAGCTGTGTAAAGTTCTGTTATCAGCACTTTAAGTGACTGCTCCAATGAATGACAAATGGGAAGACTACCCAAGTTTAGTTTCACAATTTTATTTTGAGCTCTGATCAATGTTGTGTAATTTTCATAAAAGCTGCTGTTCTGAAAAGCTGCTTTTAAAATGTAAGAACAGTTTCAAATGTTTAATTGTGTTGGTCTGCCGCTCACATTTTCAATTAGTTGGCACAAACTTGATGCAAAGTCTTATTATCCTGCACAATTGATTTTTTTAAGTGTATGTTTGACAATTGATATTTGGCGTGATATGCTGTGTTGCAGACATTTGATTTTCCCATTTCTTGTTTATATGATGTGGACAGGATAATATTTCTTGTACATAAGTGTACAGTTGAATTTGTATTAAAAGCATGAAAGGGAAATAAAAACGGTTACGCCATAGTAGAGTGTGATTGGGTTGGTATGATTTTTACATTTGAATGTAATGGACTTAGGCATTTCAAGCTTAGGTCTGATATGGGAGATTTTGCCACACAAAAAAACAAATTGTTGCCATTGATTTTCTTTTTCAGGTATTGTTTCGATGAAAATATATTTGTTATATACGTTTTTATTTTGATTCGCATCGTTTGTCGCGAAGAATTTTATTTTGAAATATGTAGGCCGTTAAATCGGAAGTTGTCCTTTTGCCATGGAAACAGGACAACGAGGCACATTTATGTTGTGAAGATTGTCCACTTTCTGCTAATTTGACCCCTGTCGGAATTTTTAGGCGATGGTGGACGTATCTGCTGATTTGAGCAGTTTTTCGTTTGAGACTGGACTGACTGAAGATGAGAAAGAGTTACTTTACCTTCGTGCACGCTCGGCTGGACTGACGTTTTGCGGGTGCGCGCACGCAGCTTTCCTGTGTAAACTGGTCCACTCACTGAGGTAATTTATCTGTAACGTTAGGTTTGTTTTAGGTTTATTTAAACAACATATGACACCCAGAAAGCACTTTACAATAACGTTTACCATACTTTATGTTACTGTCATTCTGACGCATTCTGATAAACATTTACAGATGTATCATCAAAAGTCACACTGCAAACAGAGACTCGTTGGCATCAGGAGAAGACAGTGACCTCTGCATTGGGATACTCGGGATGGGTCATATGGGGAAACAGCTGCTCCTCTTCCTCCTTGAAAAATCTGGCATCAAACCATCACACATTAAGATCTCCAGTAGAAGACCAGAATCTGCAGGCATACTGACAAAACAAGACTGTTTGTGTGTGTGTGTGTGTGTGTGTGTGGACTAATACATGACACTGGAACTGCATTATATTTTCTCTTCTTCCCCAATTTCCCCTTGGGGATCAATAAAGTATCTATCTATCTATCTATCTATCTATCAAAAGGGCCTGTGTTTTCAGATGCCAATAATCTTAAATTCTAATGTCACAAAAAGGAGCAGCTAATGATAATATAGATATATCTATAGATATAGATAACTGTTTGCCATTTTTTTTTAAACATTAATATGCTCAGAGTAGTAGTAGTAGTTTTGATAATATTGATAAGTTAATGATTAAACATGAGTATATTTATCTAAGTTGCACCTTGACCTTACTTCCTTGTATCCTGAAAAGTCACACTTGTATATTTAAGATCTTGTCCTTGTGTTTGCCTTGTCCATATTTCAGTGGAATTTATCCAGACAGGAGTTGAGTGTTTCTTTGACAATCACAGACTGGCAGCATGGGCAGACATTCTGTTCCTCTGCTGTCTGCCCTCTCACCTTCCCAAAGTCTGTGGTGATCTCCACTCTCACCTGTCAAGGCGCTGCCTTGTGTACAGCTTCACCTCTGGTGTGCCTGTCACCAGGTATTCCCCCACTCATACACATACAGCATTGTTGAATTTTTAGTCACTGAATCCCTCTCTTTTTATCTTTTATTTCAGATTGGCACAGCTTCTTGGACACGACTTCATTCTCAAACCACAGTATGACTTTGTTGTTTGTGACACTGCAGATGTGTGGCTGTCCTGCACTCATCTGACCAGGGCTTTGACATATCCTTTGCTGATAGAGGCATCGTGTCCTCTTACAATGAGCAGTATGTCATGTTTCATTATTGCAGACTTCAACTTCTTTCTCAGAGCTTGCATTTGAACCTGTCATGTTATGTAAGATGTAAGGGACAGCATTTAAAATTTGGTGCTGTGATTGCTTGATTTTACATTATTTATGTTAATTAAGTTGTATTTCTGTATAACTGTTTAAGCTGACTTGTGATTCCCATATTTAGGTGGTATTTATCTGGGTCTGAACTGGGTGTGTACAGTGTTGTACAGCCTGCTAAATATCTGCACCTCTACCAGTCTGGGATCCAGTGATGCTCTCTCTCTTATCAACAGCATCTTTAAAGAGAAATGGCCACACGCTGTGGAATTAATCGCACAAAGTTTCGTCAGTGCATCATATGCATCTTCCCTTCTTACAGAGGAGTGAGTGCAACACATTAGCCCGAGAATAGATATACTGTATTTCTGTCATGTTAAACTAGTCCTGATTAAACTCTTTTTTTTTCTCCACAAAGACCTTTTCCCTGGATTTCTCTCGCTGATGCCCAAGTTAAGGATACACCACTGCTGTGCTTTCTATCAAGCAGCAAATCTATGCAACAGTGCATCTCTGCAGCATACAAATCACTGCTAGAGACACCAGCTAAACTAGACAGTTAACTGTATATTATCTAAGGGTGTCCACTACATACGTAAATTGTGTTCCTTATGTTGCACATTTTGTTTTGAAATTATATATACAATATTACATTTCAATAAATGGGCCTCAACATTGTGTCTTGTGATACTTGCAGATATTGTGTTTTTAATATTTTTGTATTTAATGTATGATAAATGGGAAAAACAATACATTTTAAAATGCACAACAAGCAGAGTCGGTAACTTCTTGAACAGGATCTCGATGCTTAAGATTCGCAGATTTTCGTCAACGCTCGTGATAAACGCGGAAGTGTAAAAAAAAAAATTCACATCCATCAACAGAACAGAGGTTCGTCACATGATTGCAGTGATATGGAGGCGAATTCCCCCATGGCCTGAGTTCGTCCAAAGTTAAATCGTACGAGTTGTCATAGCGTAACATCGAGGTTGGTAAGTTTCTACCATGGTTTGTACCCAGTGTGCGTACAGCTTCTTCGGCTGCGCTTTCTCTGCTTGCTAGGTAACGTAAGCCGATGTAAGCTAACCCAGCTAGCCTCCCAGCTAATGTCAGTTTATGAAGATGATGTTTGGTAGGGAAGTCTAACATATACATTACGTCACACGTTTCGCTTCGTTTAAGCTATTCATTCGCCAGTTTGTACTGTGGTCAATATGGTCCATTAATGTCAAACAGTAGTTTGTTTAGTTAGTTTATTCAGCCTGCATTAATAGGAGGCTAGTTTCAGTGTTGTCATCTCTCTCCCTCCCTCCCTCCCTGTGCTTGGAAGGGGCGGGGTTTCATCTTTTTCAGCCACGCAGACTGAGGTGTTTGTCTTGTCTTTACAGCCATGGAGAGATTAGAAGCCACATCAGAGCTCCAGTCGCGGCTGTCATCCCTCTCCTTCTCGTCGTTTCCCGGTATAACATCCAAACAGTGCGACAAAAGACCGCTGGACAGGTAGGCTGTTGCTGCAGAAAGTGCTGCTTATAAAGCTGCTGTAAGGAAACGTGTTGCTAGTTATACTTGCATCCTAATGTCTTCACTGTTGAAATATTGTCATGTCTTTTTCTGCTGCTATACTATCTGCTCTTCAGGCTTCAGAATACAGATATTTCACAGAGCTGTACCCAATCCAAAAATCAAGCTGATATGGATGAAACCCAGGAAGATTCAGGGCAACATTCTGAGGTATTTAATATTTAACTATGTCGGAAGAGCTGTCAATGAGTTGCAATAATCAGGGAATTGCAATATAATATCTCTGCTATAATATTGGTCGTGTGTGTATGCATTTTGAGGGTAATGAAGAGGCCCCAGCAGAGCTGGCCCTGGGGGAAGGAGGCAAGGAGAACAACAGTGCTGGGAGCTGTCAGCTCTCCACTGAGATGAAAGGTGAGGACCTGCAGAGTATGCCATCATTACTGCTGCTTTGTTTAATCTATGATTTGGATTCAGAGGTTTCATACATCTTTTACAAAGCTGTTCACAATGTAATACAAATATAAAATCAATCTACAATTGAATAAGGTTTATCTAAGCTAGATAAATAATTATCAGAGTTGCTGTTATGCTCTTTGTGAACACATTGCCATTTATTCCTCATGATGGCAGCCCAAATGCCGCCCCTGAATCCCCCAACAACATGGACATCTGCTGCACTGAAGGAGCTGAAGGCAAAGCTCCGAACAGAGGACGACAGCGTGGTGACAGTGTACCGAGGCGACATCATGACAGTTCACGTGCCCACTGTCCCTGAGGCCAAAAAAGTGTGCTGGGAGTTTGCTACAGACGGTTATGACATTGGCTTTGGCATATATTTTGACTGGACTCCTGTCACAAGCCGGTCTATCACTGTGCACATCAGTGAGTCAAGTGATGACGAAGACGAAGAGGAGGAGCCGGAAGGTCAGTTTGTGTTTGCAATTCCGAATGTAAAGCGGCCTAAATTTTATAGTTATATTTTTAGTGTGTTGACTTTGTAGTTTATGTGATTCCTGTTGCAGGGCCCGTTGGTAACGGAGATGTTGAGAAGGGCTCCAAAACTCAAACCAACTCCAACTTGGCTGAAATCTTACCCGTATACCGCCAGGACAGTCACATATGCGTCCAGGGGGGGAGCCACGATTTTCCAGGTGAAGGCACTTACCTCCTGAAGTTTGATAACTCCTACTCACTATGGCGAAATAAAACTCTTTACTACAGAGTTTATTACAGTGCCTGAGATGCCAATTTATGAATGTTTAATTTACAGAAGAATATTACTCTTAAGAACCACAAACTATTTTTGATTCTATACTTGAAAAAAGATGGTTATAATATAAAAGGTTAAATAAAAGGCATATATATTTTTTGTCACTATCAGCTTGTTTTGCCGCATGTTGGATTTACAATCAGATAGTTTTAAATGCAACATTTGCTCCAATGTCTTGCTGATAGTTACCTGAAGAAGCCTTGCATATGTGCCATGTTCCCGTGTATGTACTGTGCTTTTTGGTCAAGTGCCAGTCATAAAACATATATTGTCTTCAACATTTCTATGGTAGCAGTGATCAGGGAACACCTGCACAGAATATATTTCACCAGGCCAGGTGCTTAATCAGCAGTGCTCTAAAGAAATAGTTTATTTTTTGTTGTGTGTGTGTATGCGCGTACATACACCTTCTATAATTATGTTGCTTTGTTGTTGTTACGTGTATTTATTCTTTTTGCTTTGTATCGTAACTTATTCTTTATCTGTGTTAAATTTAATCGCGTGATAATGGAGAATATATGTATTCCAAATTCTGTACTGTACTGAAGCAAGTGGTAACAGTTTTCCAGAGTGTGCTTTTTATGACACAAATAAAGCCATCCCTTATCACATAAAGGTCCTATTACGTAATATAGATTCAATATTTACATTTGCCTCGGGCCCCCCCCTTTATTTGCTGTTTTGGATGTAGGATGCGGTAGTAATTTTTCATCTAAGTGTATTTTGTGCACAGGTCTATGTAAGTAAAGGTTAGTGTGTTTGTTTTTGAATATCCCTGGCGTGCTGGTCATACTTTGGCTTTGATTGTGTTGCCTTGTTCCATCCGGTTTCTAAAATTAATGCTTATACCACACTCACTTGTGTACATGTTCCCAAAGATGTCACAGATTTGACGGCTAACGCTGAATACAATTTAAAGAAACCAGTTTAAAGCTTCCCATGTTTGCTGTACTGTACCTTTACTGTAAGTCATGACATTTGTTCCTGAAATTTATATTCCACAATAAAGAGAAGATTGTCTAATTTTCTTTGTGATTCATTTAGGGAATTGGATCAATCCTATGAACACTGTGATTAGAAGAGATGATAGTTGTAAACACGTTGCAACATGACACTTTAGAGATGTCATTAAGGCAGCTGGCGTGTGTAGTTCCCCAAATATATCTGTCCTGAGATGCCAGCCTTTCATAACCGTTGCATTGCTGATCCAGGATCAGAAAGCCCTTCAGGATGGTCCCCTGTGTTTCCATTAAATTGTGGCATTAGGGGATTGATGTAATTGTTACAGAGGGACTGATGAAACCAGGTTCTTTTTTCAGCTCTCCCTAAAGGCCAGGCAGACTCCAGTTACATCTAGTGTCCCTCATGTTTTACTGATTTATAAAAAGCAGTAAAGGATAAACATATTCTTAAATTGTTCTTTTATGATGCCACTCCAAGTATAACTCCAAGTACTACATTAATTAAGTTAGACATTGATTACGATTTTAAAAGGTGTGTACAGGAGATATGCTGTAACTTATTAAATGTACTGATAAATCTTGATTTGTTTTGCAGATATGTTACCATATGTATGCAGTTATGAATATATTATCTACACCTCTGCTGCAGCAACATTTAGTACATGTTTTTATTAATTTTTATGTGATTTTTATACTCTGAAGGCATATTTGAGACTGCCATTTGAGGTGTAGTTTTGACCTGTATTATATAATGGTGTTTTCCGTGTCTTGTCCACCCGAATTACATGCTGTACCTGAGGGAGGCAGAATAATACATACAATACCACCCTAATCACTTTGAAGGCCTGAGCCTGACAAAATGTAAAAGGTTATCAGACAAGTAAAAAGTATTACTGAATATAGTTAAATAATTAACATATGTATTACAGTAAATGTATTACAATTGGACCTTTAAACTGTTTCTTCAATCACTAATCATTTGTTTCAAAAATCTTTTTATTTGATACGTTTACCAATCAGTTAATAAAACAAATTAACTTAACCACAGCCTCAAAAATTACCATTGATACAGCCAACCTTAAACTGAACATTACAAGCATTTTTTTTTTACCAAATATAGCTGCGATCTGTTTTTTCCTCAGAGAAATGAAAGGCTGTGAGAAATATACTGGTAAAAAGGAAACTGACCGCTTTCAGTAATTCCACGTAGTTTACGCAAGCCATTAATCAGACAAGATAGCGTAAAGTAAAAAAAAAAAAAGAAGAAAAAAAAACTTGTTTAACCAAGGCACAGTGTTGGTTCCTGGGAGTCTAATTAATACATTAATTGTGCTGCGGTCTCAGCTGTGCGTTTTCAAAACGGCCTTGAGCTCGAATCAAATCAGCCAATCAGAAGTGATTACCGGAGGTCCAGATTGCACCAAAGCTTTGCTAGCTGCTATTGCTTGTACTCTGAGGCGACCTGAAACAACATGGGGAGGCTGAATTTTTACGTCCTTTGTTCCCTGCGTGACGCTCCCCGCCAGTTCATCAGGTAAGCCTTTTATTTGGAGAACCAGCACACATTATGTTTTCACAATAAAACTATTCAATGTTGTCCGGTTCTCTCCCACCGCAGCAAATCCAACCGAAGTTGCTTTCAAGTCCACATCCCACTGCCTCTTCCCAAACACCTGGTCGTCTTTGGTCTTGGAGAATGGAAATGCAGCGAGACAACAATCTCGGTAGATGTTCTGGTCAGTGCAGAAGTACCGGCCCAGAAAATTGGGACTCTGTCAGCTCAAGCCAGGTATGTGGAGAAAAAAAGCATTAGCTACTTTTAACAAAAAAAGTGTAAATTGGTTAAAAAAAAAAAAAAAAAAAATCGACTTTGAACCGTTCTTAATACATCCATGCTTTGAACTCAATCAGGTGCCTGATCTGGGAGGGTGACTGGAGCACTGACATTGTCACAGTGGCAGCAGAGAGAGGCAGGAGAGGACTTTATGGCAAGATTGTGCTCACAGTCTGTAGAGAGGTGGGTTTGTATTAACTGGGGACAGTTAATACAAATTATAGCAGTTAATGTTACGCATAAGGAAAAAAAATCATACAAATTCCAAAACGTACTGTGCCATGTACCTGACAATGATACTAACAATATTGGTTATAGTTAAACTTTCCAGGATAGAAGGCATGCTCCATGGGCTTCTCGGATCATATTGTTGTCACTGTTTTGTTTCATGCAAAGACTTGTGACCAGCCACAGGATGAAGCCACTGTCTTCAACAGTACTCCGCTCGTTCGAGGGAAGTTACTGTTCCCAGACCAGCATGATGTCACTGAT
Source organism: Sander lucioperca (assembly GCF_008315115.2). NCBI lineage: Eukaryota > Metazoa > Chordata > Actinopteri > Perciformes > Percidae > Sander > Sander lucioperca. The sequence continues at coordinate 13,442,527 of NC_050190.1, read as the reverse complement.
CTCTCTTGCACGTTACACCAAAGCGCTGGAAATGAAACGGTGAGGTGAATAGGGTTACAATTGTTTGCAGTTATCTACGTTTGTGGCCACATTTCATAATTGTCCTGCCTTGCAGATAACTCTCAACTCCTCACACTTGGGTGATAGCTATGCTGATATTCAAGTTAATAAAACTGACACCAGTGATTCCACTATGGGAAACAATAAACCCCTGGTTTGGCCTACGGTAAGAGTCATGCTTAAGAATATATATTAATGTCTGCATTAAGGTAAGTGACTTATTTTGTGATATGCTCTGCAACTAAAAGGATAAGACGCCCAGATGGAGAGTTATTCATAAGATAGGCCACCTGACATGGAGCTCCGAGGACACAGACGGTCTCAGAGAGGACATAGACCAGGCTTCATCCCCCAAGAAAAGGAGGCTGTCCAGGATGAACAGCAAAGAGGAAATGACTGTGCAGATAAAGAATGACAACAGAGAAGGTCAGAAATATTACCACTGTGGTCACATCTGAATGCACAAAATGGGTTTTGACAGAGATTGTGATTTTAGTTTCAGTGTGTCCATCAAAGCGCTGCAGCCATACGATGTGTCTGAGTGACTTTGACACAGCCATCCTCATTGGAGGGGAGACCGCAGATCAAAACTGCTGCAAGGACTCTCTGTGGAAGCTCGAGTTGGGTCAGTGGAGTTTGTTAAATGACTTGTGTGGTCATTCATTGCTTAGTACAACCAAAGGAGGAATTGAGACAAAATAGGATGCCGTAAAATCTAACTGAACATGATGTCTTTTTCCACATTAAGTTTCCTTCTTGACTTCTTTCCAGACAATGACTTCTGGTTCCCCATGAACTCCTCGGCCTCTGGACCCATACCACCCTGTGCCCGAGGACCCTCTGCGACCTATGACCCTGACTCTAAGTCGGTCTATGTTTATGGTGGCCTGAGGGAGGGTCAGCGCTACAATGAGATGTACATCCTTGATACTCTTACCTGGAAGTGGAAGCTTGTCACCGTGGGTTTGTTGCAAGTTACTAACATGTTGGAGTTTTCGATTGCTTATCAAATACTCAAGCAGAGTTATAGGAAATGCCCCCCCCCCCCTTTAGGCGAAAGGGGATGTTCCAAATGTGGCATATCATTCTGCAGCCTTTTATAAGAAAGAGCTTTTTGTCTTCGGTGGAGTTAAGCCAAGCCATTCTTCTGTGGCTAAATCCTGCAGTAATGCTCTGTACATCTTTAACCCAGAGTTTGAACTCTGGTACCAGCCGATTGTGGATGGGGACAAACCTCTGCCTAGATTTGGGTCAGTCTTCTTTTCAAAATGACTACAGGTGAATTCAGTCATACAAATATGGGTTTATTTTCCTTTTTTAAATATTGATCCCAATGCTTAATGTTTGTATCAAACAGACACTCAGCCACACTGATGTCACAGAAGTTGATCATATTTGGTGGACGGCAGACTGCTGCCTACCTTAATGATGTCCATGTTCTAGATCTGGGTAAGATGAAGATTTGGTGCATTAAGCAACAATTTTGTGTCCACGTTTAAACTGATTTGTTTATTTTCTTTTCGGATGAAGGATTCATGGAGTACACAGCTGTGAAGTGTGGGAACATGCCACCGCTGCCTCGAGGGTGAGTACAGAACTAATCAACCTTGAGTCATTGATGTAGCCATCTGGTTTTTATATTTTTGGTCTTTTGACAGAGGGAACTGCATTTGAATGTAAGTGGGTTTAACACATCTCTAGTGATAAAATTATATATAATTTTTTGTTAGCTCAATATGAAATAATAGTAAGTGGTTTAAATATTATGTAGAAACTGGCTTTAGAACAATAATGGTACACATGAAAAGTGTGCTTGCCTGTCCATGGGCAGGTTTCACGCAGCTCTACCAGTTTCAGACAACAAGATTTTAGTCAGCGGAGGTTGCAGTGCAATTGGAGCCCTGCAGGATGTACATATTTTCAACACTGGTGAGTACATCATTGTGCCACATATAGTAAATACAATAAGACTATCAGTGTTATCTGGTTTAGTACATAATGGTTTAAGGTTGGAGTCACACATGCAAATTAACTTTTGAGTCACCCTGTTTGAATGTGTCTCCAAATCAATCGTTTGATTTTTTTTCCTCAGACACCAACATGTGGAGCTCAGTGGTGTCTCCTCTGCTTTGCTCCAAGCCTCGTGCAGGACACAGCATGATAAACTTGAGCTCCTCCATCCTGACGGATACAGAGAGGCACAAACAGGGTGAAAATGTCAGTGTCCACTGCACACTGCTGGTGTTTGGTGGATCAGACAGCTCCGGTACATTCTACAACGACACAGTGAAGTGCACAGTAGCGATTCCTGGTGACAAGTGATGGGGAAGAAATCCATTCAGGAAAAACATTTTTCATTTAATCATTTTTAAAACGTGGAGGATGCTGTGATCTGCCCTGACAGAAAAATAACTATCTTCCAAGTGTGTGTATCTGTAAGTTATTTTTGGTTGTTTGTCTTACATGTTATATACTTTTTGCATGATGTATTCTGCAGCTTAGACTTTTTTGTCACTTCCTTTTTTTTCCCTTTTTAAGTCTCTTTTAATAACCATTCATACTTCATCCACACAGGCAAGCAGTGAGCTCAGAGGTTTTGCACTTTGCATAACAAATCTCTGATGCATGTTTTACACATTACTTTGTCCTCTACCTTGTCCCCACATATCAGTATGTGTTTAAGGGTAAAGTGCTGGACTGGGTAAAATGGATAAAGTCAAAATGCCAATAAATATTTCAAACTCAAAGTTTTCTTGTTCTTTAAAGTAACAACACTAAAATATGATTATTTTCAAAGCATTTTATTTAACAATGTACAAAGTTGCATGGTTGTCTCTAAAACCTGCTGAGTGGTTATTCTATGCACGTAGATCATCAGGTGTGTCTGGCTGACAAGATGGGTTGCTCACTTTGAAAGCTTCAATCTCAAGTAAGGTCTGATTTAACCTTTTGATAGTTGGATACTGCCCGACATCCACTTTGAACCTGTAAAGATTAAAGACATAGGGATCATTACTCTGTATAGTGTGTTTAAAGTTCAGCAGGTTGGTTGTAGCTCATGTGGTTTCATGTAAACGAGGGTTTAAAAAAAAGTATTGCCAGACCCCTCTCCACAGCGCTGCAAAGGAAGGTCTGGCTAGTCCACAACATTCCGGGATAGGAGAAACGTCTGGTTTTCTTGGCATTTCTTTAAACCAATCACAATCGTCTTGGGGGGCGCTAAGCGCCAGACAGAGCAACGGTGCCTCTGCAAAATAGCCTCGGGAAGGAACTTGTTTTGGTGGAACGTGTACGTTCTAAAGTTGTTTTAGTTGTGAAAACTCAGATTCAACAGAGTCTAGCTAGCTTTCTCGATTTACCCTCCAGAGATCTGAGGAGCGAGGTCTGGCAATGTGACACTAAAGTCCTCATAAATCAACCGGAGTTTAGAATGTCAACACAAACAAAGCGGAAGGTGAGGGACATCTGGCCCAAAATGAGGGACCTATACATACATACATACATACATGCTATAACCATAAATTACAGAATGCCATGACATTCATATTTATCTCTTCTTTGGGTGGTGCTTTTTGTGGTATTTACTGTATGTTGCAGTTTTTATGAAATGTCTGCTTACATACCTCTCTGCATTGTAGACTTGTGGGACCAGACATATGTCTGCCATGGATATCTGAAAGGTAAGCAATGAGTCTGATAAAAAGTCTGCTGTATATCACACTGTTGTCATGCCTCTTATCTCATCTGTATATATATATTTATTTTACCTGTCTGTAATAATGTTTGTAGTGTACATATCACTATTGTTACTATTTCTTATACTTTTAATATATTTGTTCTATTCTATTTCTATTTAATGGGTATATTATTCTGTTGTGTTTTAATTTTTTAGCTGCTGTAACAAAGTAATTCCCCCAGTGTGGGATTACTAAAGTATTTTATCTTACCTCATCACCTACACAATATTTCCCTGCTGTTTGCTTCAGAATGGGCTCAAGAGCTGGAAGAGAGATGTGCACATAAAATTGCAAAGGAAGTTGAGTGATGAAGTTTTAGAAAAACAATGTATATTTGAGAAGATCACCTACCTTGAAAGCCGCGGTCAATGAAGTGCTGAGCCCACTGCACCTTTTCTGCTCCTATTTTCTGAATCACGTATAGATTCTGAAAAATTCAGGTATTAATATTGTGAAGTTTACGTGTTGTGACTGTAATTTTGTATCATGTTGCACTTGCATTTGCAACCCAATACCTGTTTGAACTGTCTGCTTCAGTTTGACTGTGTAATCATTTGGACTGTGCTGTTCTCACCTGCAGAGGCTGTATCCCAGAGGCAATAACATCACTTATCATCCGAACCTGGGCACGTTTCTTTGGGTCTGCTGGGAGAAGCCGAGGGCCTGGCCTGGTCTCATCGATGTACTGGATCACTGCCAGCTGTGTGGGCAAGAAACCATTTTCAGTAGTATTCAAGTTGGTTAACTAAAATGTCATGTATAGGATTACATGGGTAAAGAGTTTGGGAACTCACTGACTGAGAAAGGGTGATGCCATCAATTTCAACTGCAGGCACTTGTTGCATAGGGTTTAATGCCTTGTACTGTTCAGTAAGCTTGAGCACAGAGAGAACTTGTGTGAGACTACAGGTTTTACATTGACGGGCCGGCCTCATGCTAATTATCATGTACTAGTATGCCATCTCTGTATTTATAATGATTCTGTGAATCTAAACTGTACCTGCTGACCTCCATCTTTGATCAGATTTACTGGAGCCTGGTCATATTCAATACCTTTGAGAGCAAAAGCTGATGCACAAAAAGTCAATTATCAAATTGTTGACATCAAATTGCTTTAACGTTAAGTAAAAGCTAAGTACGTTAGTCAAATGCTGTGGCACGACTTACCAATGCGAACCCTCCATGAGCAGGAACTCCTGAAGTATCCATGAAGAACAGGCTAACGTTACAAAGAAAAACAAAACAGAAAACGTTCAGTCCATTTGAAAACGCATCACATTTTCTCTTGACATAGATACATGTTCTTGTGTCTAAGTTACTGGTTCACCTTGGTTTGAGTTGCCATAACTTCTTAGTTTGAGTTTTTACTCAACTACACTGAATCAACAAACGGGTGATGATCATCCCTCAGCAGCCAATAAGATGTGCTCCTAAAATCCCTCCTACCTACCCTTTGGTCCATGACTAAGCAACATCTGGTCTTCATATGGTCCGCAATACCTGTGCATAACAAGACTGTATGGTGCATATACACTTAGCTAACAGCGAAACATGTTATTGTAGTAACGTTACCTTGGCGAGGCAAAATAAGGACAAGTGCATTGTTGTGGCTGTGATAATGTTATGGTTTTTATTTTTTAGGATACGTTGTGCGGCTTGCTCAAAGAAACGTCGATTATGTCCTCCTGCACATTCCCTCTGCCTGTCTTCTACGTTGACTATATAAAGTAATGTGGACGAAGCTCGGCTAGAAGTTTCTATACAGTCTATGGCTAGAAGTAGCAGATCAGACACTTTCCGTCTGCTAACCGAGTCACTGGGTGGTGGGTGCGCTACTTTTCATACAGCCGGGGCACAATCCGAAAAGTAGTTGTTGTCGGTACACGATCCGTTCTGCCTGCACGATCCGTTCTGCACATGCGCAAAATATTCGCGCATGCGCGGTTGTACGAGGATTTACGACACTGCACGATCTGTTCCACGCTTCCGGTCGACAGCCAAGCTAACGTTAGTTTAGCTAACAGCTAATTCGGCTAACTGCTAGCTGAGACAGCATGTAATAACTTTAAAAGACCCTCAAAATAAAACTTGAAAATAAACGTTGACATATATAACAAACACCTAACATATATAACAGCTGTTACGTCAGTTCTACTTTACTTGTGCTCATTTAAAATACAATCACTCAATACTTTTCTTTATTGTTATTACTGTGAAGTCTTAATTTAGCTGTAGCCTGCTTTTCCCATTACGTTTGAGTTAACGTTATTTTAGACTGAATCTAGCTGTCAGCTAGCGGTTAGCCGAATTAGCTGTTAGCTAAACTAACGTTAGCTTCCCGGTGGAGGCTAGCCATAGGCTAGCGTGGAACAGATCGTGCAGGTCGTATGGATACGTAAAACAGTATTATCTTGCGCATGTGCAGAACGGATCGTGCAGGCAGAACGGATCGTGTACCGACAGTTGTGACAAGCGGCGAGGGCGGAGCATAACGTTAGCATAACGTTAGCTCATGGAGTGGAAAAAACATCTATGGAAAACATTAGCCGGCGGATCGGAGGGGGCGTTACCATAAACAAAAAATGGATTTGATAGTGAAGAGATAACGATGCCACAGAGAAACAAATAATACCAGCAATCATCTGCTGCTGCTCTGGCAACATAGTTGTTAATGTACAGCCTGGCGGACAACGAATTAAGCAGATTCACCGAGTTTATTCATCAAATTAAGATTGCATTGTTGTGTCACCCATGTGCTCGGGGTAGGCTTTTGACGGTATCATGGTATTCAGACTCGCCTAATCGGCGCACCGCTATAGCAGGCGTACGCCGGCGTCTTAATGGTGCGGACCCACTGTTCACCTCCGTTTTTTTTTTTTTTTTTTTTCTTTTTTGCAGGATGGTAGGGGAAGACTCATGAATATGCAGTAGGGAACTCATCCCTGATTGGCTAACCCTGACATTCTTACCCTAACCATAACCAATCCCACTCCTCTTGCCTAAACATAACCAATCCCACCAGAGCAAGCAACGAGTACTAGCCATTCAGAGGGAGAGTAGGGCGGGTTCTTCCCCTACCATCCTGCAAAAAAAAATTTCGCTTCCCGCCAGTACTTTCTATTTTCCTTGTAGTCTACCTTGTAACGTCAGTATTTTATCCAGTGACTAGTCGAGTTCCACGGCTAAGGCGGGATTATCTAAAACCTCGACTAGAGATTGGATATATTACACCCACAGTTGGCCAATCGGGCTGCGTTTTTCATGGGAGTGCAAACACGGAGCGAATAGCAAGCCTCAGACATCCTCAGAGCCCGCCCACAGATAATACATCTCTGTGAGGCAGAAAGCAGGATGCCGTCTTCTCCTGGCCACTGTCCTACCTGCTGAGTTGGGCAAATCAAGTACATAGTAACATTTCCATAATGGCGACAACAGCATTAAGATCTGTATTAAAGGCAAAGGTAGGATTTAAAAAGTTTGTGACAGCTTTAAAACTCTTCACAGTTGCAAATGACGCAGGAATTGGCTTGACAGCTGATCATTGTTTACTAAGTGCAATGTGTCATGTGCTGCAGGATTTATAGGTCTTGGTAGTTCACACAATTGATTTATATTCACAGATGGGATTAATTTAATTTATTTCTTCTACTTCAGGATTTCCTATGTGACTGTAGGGTTTTTGCAGCTATACTGGCTGGACTGCATTCATTGTTCCAGTCCACCCCAGTCAGCTTGACTTTGTCCCCTTCAAGCCTTTTCATGACACTTTGTAGTCGCTCATTAATCTTGCAGGCCTCAGGCTGCAACTGGAAACAGCTGGTTTTGTGTATTTAATGTTTTACAAATTATGTAAACTAAACTTACAAGTTTAGTTTTTTAGTTTTTGGATAGATGGATAACAGTTATAGCATTTGATGATTTCTGACTCCCTGCTGTGTTTCTTTCTCAGCTCCCATTCAAAGTTGGCCGCATGTGCTACTCTTCCTCAGTGGTGAGTTTAGAACAGTGTGCATTTAATTGTCAGACTGCCATTACACTTTACAGCAAGTGTCATGCACGGACGATTAAACTTCTGACTAAAGGCAAATGTGACGTAACCTCTCTCCTCACAGCCCACCACCAAGCTGTTCATTGATGGGAAGTTTGTTGAATCCAAAACGTCAGAATGGCTGGATATTCACAATCCAGTAAGTATTTAATCTGGCCTGGATCGAGAAACTGCACTTTACTTGGCAACATCCACGTATGTAGTTGGGTTAGGTTTATCCTGCTATAGCTGGAGGGTTCTGGTTTGGTAGCTCCGACAGGTTTTAAAGTAGCAAAGTCTTGTTACATGTTTCATAATGGTTACTGCGTGTATGTGCCTGTTGATACAAACTGGTTTCAGTGGTTGACCATCAGACATTAACTTGTAGTAAAATTGCAAATGTAGAAATGTGTAATTGGCTTAACTATCTATATGAGCAGGTTCATACACAGTATCTTTGGCCAAATATTTACACATCCAAATTAAAAACAGTGTAAAACACATAAACTAACAAATTGTCAATGATAAATATTACTTAAACCTCAGCTACCACTGGATAACAAGTCAAAACCTAACAATCATAAATGTTTAAGGATTGTGTGGAAATCCTGTTATTTGTATCTGATAAACTCTGACCTGCAGATTTATGAAAGCATGCATATCTCCGTTAAACATCGTCTAGGATTTACCTAACTCAAGTGGCCCCCACTGATTGAAAGAAAGTAATCTTAAGAGTATTAATGTGAATGTACTCATTCTTCTTTCCCTCCTTTACAGGCTACCAACGAGGTGATCGCCTGTGTACCCAAAGCCACCCAGGAGGAGATGTTGGCTGCCGTGGACTCGTGCTCCAGAGCCTTTCACTCCTGGTCTAAGACCTCCATCTTGACTCGGCAGCAGGTCTTTCTGCGCTATCAGCAGCTTATCAAGGACAACATTGTAAGTCAAAGGGTCATGAAAGTATAAGGTGCAACTGAAAAGAAGAGTTTACTGTTTAGCACTGTTCAACTGGAATTCAATGAGTTAAACAACTACATCTTTTTCAAATCAGCTTTTTAAACCTTTCGACATTAGTTCAGAGCCTGCTGTTTATCTTTGATACTAAAACTTCAGATTATATTAAATCTAAAGCAAAGGACTGACATGTGGGTCGTCTTGTGTTTCAGAAAGAACTTGCCAAGGCCATCACAGTGGAACAGGGCAAGACCCTTGCAGATGCAGAGGGGGATGTGTTCAGAGGGTTGCGTAAGTTTATCTTACTTACACAAATGCGCACACACAACTTTACAAAGGGCAACAAATGGGTTAACGTTTGCATGTTATGCAGGCTTTGACTTTGTGGTGGCGGGAATAGTTAATGAGTTATACTTAACCGGAACAAAGGGCGGTTTTCTTCATTAACCCTTTAAATGATTTTCACTAATTATTGCTGTTCTTTTTACCTTTCCACTATATTTTGGAAAGGTATAAACTATTTTTGAGGCTGTACACCCCTATACGTTGAAGGAGAAGCCTAATTGCTCTCTCTTTTTGGAGATACAGTATGAAGAAATTTCACTCTGCAGACATTGGCTTGGCTTCCACACAAAGTCAACACACTCAATAATTGTCTCAGTAAAGTAGATCACACACACACACACACACACACACACACACACACACAGCTTGTCTGTACCCAATCACTTCCAAAAAAAAATAATCATTTAGATTGGCTGATTATAAATATACCAGACATAAACAATTATTTAATTGCTTGACACATCTGCAAAAAAGAAAAAAATAATGTATGTGTTGCAATGTCTTTGCAGAGGTTGTGGAGCACGCCTGCAGCATCACCTCTCTGATGCTCGGTGAAACCCTGCCCTCCATCACCAAGGACATGGACACCTACACCTACCGCCTGCCCATTGGGGTGTGTGCCGGCATCGCACCCTTCAACTTCCCTGCCATGATCCCTTTGTGGATGTTCCCCATGGGCATGGTGTGCGGCAACACCTACCTGCTGAAGCCTTCAGAGCGTGTGCCAGCCTGCGCAATGCTGCTAGCCAGGATGCTGCAGGATGCCGGTGCTCCAGACGGGACGCTCAACATCATCCACGGCCAACACGCTGGTAAGACTCGGCCTCTGTTACCTTTAGCCGGTCATTGTCAAAACATACTGTTTTGTGTCTGAACCTTATCTATAGTGTAGATATAACACAGTATATATGATATATATATATATATATATATATATATATATATATATAAAAATGACCTAATTCACTAAAGCTGTGTCCGAAATTCCATACTAACATGCTATTTAGTAGGCTAAAACAGTATATAAGATTTTTTAGTATGTCTGAAACATTAGTTAGAAAACCAATAGTACGTGGGCTAGTATCTATAACAAATACAATTGTTATATTTTCTTTTGTCTTATTCTTTGTAATGCAGATAATTTGAGACAGTATTTGAAAGCTCAGTGGATATTAATTACTGTGATTAATTAAAAATAATTTATTAAAGGATATCTGAGATAATATCATTTCTATAACTGTCTTTCTGCAACAGCTGTGAATTTCATCTGTGACCATCCGGCTATCAAGGCAATCAGCTTTGTTGGCTCAAATCAAGCTGGGGAGTACATTTACGAGAGGGGCTCTAAACATGGCAAGAGGGTCCAGTCGAACATGGTGAGTATCCAACACAGGTGTAGATGTCCAGAAGGTGGCAGCATTGGCCAACAGATTCTTGTTGTGTTTTTGATCCTCCTCAATGCAAGCAGAACAGATGAGTGAAGGTGCAAAACAGATATTTGAATTTGTTTATTTTGCGCAATAAAATCAAGACAACAGTAACACAAGAAAATTAAATAATAAAAAATAAAGCTTGGTGAGATTAAGAAAACCCCTAGGGGCTTATAGAAGGAATCTCACCTAAGGAAGAGAGGAATAATATAGATAATGAACAATTACAATTACAAGTGTCCTAAACAAAAAACAACACATTGAACACAAATAAGCACTGAATTAAAAAAAAATAAAAGCATAAGGTTGGCTACATAAACATCAAAGACATAAAATAAATTACAATAATATAGATACTGCTGCTGAAGAGCCACAATTATAAATGTTCTATCTATTTATTTAGGCTAGTGTCCATCAATCCTCTGTTATATTGACTAAAATGTGGAACAAATGCTATATAAAATGTGTAGGTTGTTTGTATACAATTTCCTGATTTTATGTTCTCACTTGTGACTAACCAGCTGCTGTAATATGGAGATCAAACAGCAGAAGGTTAACCACTTCTCTTGTACTAGGGAGCCAAGAACCATGGTGTGGTGATGCCTGATGCCAACAAGGAGAACACTCTGAACCAGCTTGTGGGTGCAGCGTTCGGGGCAGCAGGACAGCGCTGCATGGCTCTGTCCGCAGCCATCCTGGTGGGCGAGGCACGGAGCTGGCTGCCGGAGCTGGTGGAGCGCTCCAAGGCTCTGCGCGTGAACGCAGGTACCGCGCCCTGTCAGCCCGCCCTTCACCTTTGTCTCTCCCTAGCCCATTCACCCGAGGGCCTTTGGTTTAGTCATCCAGTGGCCACCCACGCCGCCCTAACCGCACCTCTCGCCTTTTGCCCTGTAGTAACTTCACATTGGAGTCAGCTGGAAGAGAGGGTTCGTTGAGTCAGCCCGGCTGCAAATTTGTGGCCAAATCTGCGGCTCAGACCTAAATAGCGGTTCAGAGCATCAAATCGTTTAAGAAAGGAAGTTGATGTGGAGTAAAATAGAGAATGATTATCCCTGTTTACAGTGATATGGACTCTTATTATTGTAGAATACAGGAAACCCGTAAGTATCCATTTTTGAGGGAGTGCCTCAGGGTGCCCCTCGTCCTGGTTTTTGCGTGTTTGTGGCAAAAGATGCATTTGAAAGGCAGTTCCCGTAATGTGCTCACATCATGCGAGTGCCATAGTATGTAACCTTATAGCTGGTTGTTTTTGGGGCCCTGCTAGGAGACCAGCCTGGTGCAGACGTGGGCCCTCTGATCTCTCCGCAGGCCAAGGAAAGAGTCTGCAGTCTGATCCAGAGTGGTGTGGATGAGGGCGCTACTGTGCTCCTGGATGGCCGAAACGTCAAGGTCAAGGGTTACGAGAAAGGCAACTTCGTGGGTCCCACCATCATCAGCAATGTCACAGTAAGTGGGTTTAATGTCTTTATGTGCACATACTGTATGTATTTGCATCCGAGTACCATTAAGAACCATTCTAAAACTAAACTGCCAGTCAAAATTTTCACTTTTGTGCTTGCCCAGCCTGAGATGAAGTGCTACACTGAAGAGATCTTCGGGCCTGTGTTGGTTGTTCTCGAGGCAGACACTCTGGATGATGCCATCAATTTGGTCAACAGGAACCTCTATGGCAACGGTACAGCTATCTTCACCACAAATGGCGCCACTGCACGCAAATACACTCACGAGGTGGACGTGGGCCAGGTGAGTGGCTGCAGCCTCCAAATGTGTTCCTCTGTTTTGGGAGAAAGGAGACATTCACATCCCTCTGTCATGTCTATACAGCATCTCAAGTAGGGAGCACATCACATTTCTGTTTGAAAACCTTCACACACATTAAAAAAAACTATTATTTTCCATGTCAAGTATAGCCTTGTTTGCCCCTAACCTAATATACACACATTCAGTAACCCCCTTCCCTCCACTTCCCCACCAGTCAAGACTACAAATAGCTACAGCAAATATGTGTCCATTAAAAGATTTTTCCGGGTAGTTTTCGATGAGGAACATCTTAAATTAAACTGAAAAGGGATTCCTAGGGTCCTGTTCAATGTTTTAGCGTAAATATGGCCAGTCTTTACCCTGTTTGTTTGCCTGTGGAGCCTTAGTTATGCCTTGTGTTTGCTGTTCACATGTCGGGGAATGCTGTGCAGGCCATGTGCTCTTCTCCTCTCCAAACCTCGATGCAACAAACATCTACTTTTTTTTCTTCTTTTCCTCCCTGCACATTCGCCAAAAGGCCTTAGTGTGTCCAAACCTATTCCCGCTGTTTCAAACATTCTAACCCATGCCATGTCCATATTGCCTTCATAACAAAATGTTTTATTTAGTTTTTCTTCGCTTTCATAAGAACATGTTGTGCTTTCAAAACTGCAAATATAAGCCACAGGTTTAGCTTTGTTTAGTGAGATCATGTAAGCATGCTTTTTAAACAGCATGGATATACCACATCTCTCATCAGCCGCATCTACCTCATCCTAGCAATTTAGGATCATGGGGAATTGTACAAAGCTTACACTTATGGAAATTAAAGGGAAAATACTTGTTTTCTGCAGGTTGGAGTCAATGTTCCCATCCCTGTTCCACTGCCTATGTTCTCCTTTACTGGATCAAGAGGATCCTTCCGAGGGGACATGAACTTCTACGGAAAACAAGTATGAAATAAACAAATGCATCCTATTGTTACAGGTAAAAGAAATACACAAATGTAGTGGCTTAAGTTTTTAAATGTATTTTATTTTTTCTCTACAGGGCATCCAGTTCTACACACAGATCAAAACTGTAACCTCACAATGGAAAGCTGAAGATGCCACCTTGAAAAGTCCTGCAGTTACCATGCCGACCATGGGACGCTAAATACTCCCAAGTGCTGCTGTTTAGTCCGATAAGCCAGAAGACCTAGAAACCCCTACTACATACAGGACACTTATGTTCAATGTGAATAGTTCATTAATACAAGTTATTAAATATCACTCTCCTTTTAAAGACTTTATATTAGATGTGTATTTATAGATACTTTGTAAATGTGAACCACTGCGTCCAAGATTTTATCAATGCAAAAGATCTGTACAACTGAGGCAATATTATTGCATCAATGTCATTTCCTCAAATACAACACCAGTTTATTGAAACTGTTGTGTACTTGTTGCCATGGACACTGCATTGTATTCCATAGATCCAATGGTTGTTTAGAGATCTCGTATATTATCTGTTGCATGTTTTAATATCAGCACTCAGTTTTGTTTTGAGGGAACAGGTACACACGTATGAACGAGTACTCACAAGCCATATATACGTGCATGGTAGGATATTTATAATGAGCACAAACAAACATCCTGCATTCTACTACACACATGATTGACACTCAGTGGGGAACGTACAAAGCAGAGGCAAACAATCCAGAGTGTGATGTGCAATGTGCCGGCCACACAGAGGTCATGTGGTGTTGTGTATATCCGGCAGGCTGTTTGGGTTCGAGAGCAACGCGGGCTCAGGCGCCTGGGTTATGAAGGTCGCCGGGGAGAGCTCCTCTCTAATTCTGGAAGACAGTCAACATTATGCAACGCTAAAATGTAAATCACACGTAGGCACTCATGTTCTCACAGCCAATGCTTTTTCAGCTAAACATGGAATGTGGCACCAATAAATCTGCACAGGCTTCATAATTGCAAGGATGAGGTAGAACTTGAATTCTCGTACATTCCTTTAGTGTCTTACCCGGCAGCATCGCTGTCAATAAGGCTCTTCTCCGAGGAGGCAGACAAAGCCAGATGTTGGCAGGCTTTCCTATCAGGAAAATGCAGAGCTGCAGTTAAATACAGAACCTCATAGTGAAAAGCCATGTTTTAGCAGACTGGTGGCTAAAACAGGCCTGCAGCCTGTGTTGGTAAGGGGGTTATTCTGGGTCAACACAATGCACATGGACCTGGATACTGCTAACTGAGTCGCCAAAAGTTTTATTATGCTGGTATAGGTGCCAGACCTCTGTTAACATGAATATACACCTCTTGCCTGCCATACCCCCATACATTCAGATCCCATGCACACTCTGTTCTGAAAATCATGTTCCCAGCTGCTGCTCTCTAACCACAAGCGTTCAAAGAACAAAATGAACTGCAAGTGCACGTGAAGAGGGGCCATTGGGCTGAAAGCAAATCGACGTGACCAGATGTTTGTTTCCAAGCACACGACTCTGTGGCTGGGCCTATTTTTACTATTGTGCCCAGACTCATTCTTTTTAAGCAGCTGGATGGAAAAGAAAATTGGTTGAAGCCTAACTGATGTTTTATGGTATCCTCTTCTGCTGAGAAAATGGCTGTTTAAAACATTAAAAAGAGGGAGGAGTCACCAGAAGTTCAGCCTGGCCTGCTACTTGGTGTCACTGCACTTTGTTCTTCAATTGATCCACAAGTTCCAGTCCATTTTCAGGGGATTGTAGAGTATTATTTAGGATGCAGTTTATGAGCCATAAACAAGCACGTATTTTGTTAAGATAAACATGATACAATTATTTGGAGGTTTTATTACCTTTCCCTCTGTCTATTCATTTTAGCAAAGAGAAGCCTGAGCACTTGTTCCTTCTGCTCCCAAGTGAGATCTGAGATTTCAACTTTGCTGTCTGGTTGATGAGTCCTTAAAAACAGGTGGAGGAAATTGAAATTAATGTTATACATATTTAATGTACAGAACTATGAAGAGTTTTATAGTTAGATGACCACTGAATGAGCTGCAGGTGACTTGGTGCTGATAAACACGACGTATTAAAAATATCAAAAAGACTGACAGGTAAATGGACATGACAGGAAGTGCACCTACCACCTTGCAGCCGCCTCCATGTCTGAATAGACAGAGTTGGTACTGTGGGGGCCTCTATGAAAGGTGCGGATGGGTGGGAACTTTAGTTTTCCGGCTGTAGCTTCTCTCACCCTACAGCGATAAGCCTGTAGTGCCTCCTTTTGGTATTGCAACCTGCTGGCCATGATCTCCTGCTTCACCTGAGCCAGCGCCTCATGGAAGAACTGCTCCAGCTCTGTGCGCTGCTCTACAATGGTGCTTGCTAGCCGCTTGACGTGCCCCAATTCGCTCTCCCGCATGGAAAGCACTTTCTGCAGCTTCTCCAACTCTACCTGGCTGGCCTGGATGCTGACCAGGGTCTTCTCCTTCTCCTTCTTCTCCTCTCTCTCAGCCTCCCCAGCTTTTAGCTCCAGGGTCTGCTCCAGGGAAGCGACCTTGGCCCTCAGTTTAGATATCTCCTTTTTTTGGGCCTCCATCTGAGCTGCGTTTTTCTTTACCATCAACTCAAACGTGTTCTGGGTAAGTAGACAGAAGAGCAAAGTAGTAAAATAAATGACGCTGAGCTAACTTTGGAAACATCCTTTCATTTTCATGCCAATATAGAGCTGGAACAGATAATGGTTTGTGTGCTAGCCTGTGCTGCTGAGTGAGTGGCCAAAACTTCAACATGGTGGATTTACTTCCGTCGTTTACTGTCATCATCAGAGGTAAGATTAATGTGCCCAATATTTATTTGCCTTAACGAATCATTGCCAGAAACCTGCGAAGGAGAACCCACTGAATTTGAACCCATACACCAGTGGAAACTCACCACAGCCACTGACCACTGAGAGGCTGGGTAGTATTCAGGAGGTGGAGGGGTAGGAGTGGGACCACAAGCAAAATACACAGGGTCAGCACAAGTAAACAACGCAAGGGAAAAACCACCTGAAATATATTCTGCACAGGTCTGACAGGTCAAGTGTTTCATAACTTAAATGATTGAAAATGACTTTATGGAGATGAATGGTCTCTTTCCAAGGACTGCTGCTGCCTAATAGTAACACTGCTGTTTGCTGTCCTATGGCTCAAACATACCTTGTCCAGTTCCAGGGAGGCATTCTCCTTAGCCATTGAATTTGTCAATATCTGCAGGTCCTCTGCCTCCTTTATGTGATATTTCAGCGCTTCATTGAGACGGACGTTCTCCTTGAACACAGAGCGCGAGGCATCGTCTAACTGCCTAAATAGTTTACAGGACAAACAAAAAAGCCTCTGACAAATTTGTCTCTGATTATGAACACATCCCTATGAATCTTTATTTCATGCCACACATCATTTGTACAAAGATTTTAGATTTATTTTAACCTGCATGTTCCAAGTAGAAAAAAATAAATGCTTTATGAAATATTTTGAGACTTTATCAGTCATGGTGGTAATGTCAGGATATTGGGTTCTGATCTTGTAAAGCATATCACACATTTTTGCGCTCATTTTTCTGGTTCCTACACATAAAATTTACTGGGTTAAGCCGCCTACACGATAGGCAGCAAAACCGCTTTGCGCCGGCCGTTCCATTGATTTCCTATGAGGAGAGCGCTTTTTTTGCCGCTTTGCAGATTTGCTGCTTTGCGCTGCGCTCAAAGTTCAAATTATTTCAACTTTAACCTATTTACCGCTGACCTTTCAAAAGCGCAACCAATGAGATAACAGCATGTCGTTACCTAGCAACGGGGAATAGCTTCCTTGCCACCCTTGATCATGTTTACTTGCGCTGCGCTTTGCTCTCTGCGCTTTGTTCTGCGCCCTACCTAGCGGTGCGCAGAGAGCAAATTGCGTATCACGTGTAGGCGGCTTTAACGTATTCAAATCAATTACTGACACCAACGCCAAACCGGCAGGCCCACACCAGTATCAATGTTGATGTTTTATGACCTGTAAAAATTAACTAAACATAGTGGAGGTGAAATATACATTTCATGGCCTCAACAGTAATAAACTATGTTCTTCCCCACATGGATTACACTCTCCTGGTCCTGGGGCGGCTGAAGATGTGATCATTGGCTTCGGTGATGTACACTATCTGAACATGACCAACCAGTGTGGTCAAGAAAATAATATTAGTTCTAGTTATATATATATTTATATACATAAACACTTGTGTGAGTAAATTATTATTTCTTTGCGTTCTAAGGACATCAAAGTGCAGTTTAAAGAAAAAATATAAAATTAGATTGTAAGGGAAGAGTGGAAACACACTCACACAATGGCTTCATTGTGGGCCCTCTCCACCACCAGCGCTATCGTTCGCTCAGCTTCCCTCTCCAGGCGATCCTGCGGGGAAAAAAAGTTTTACACGTTAAGTTGTAAAACTCACTTAACGTTCCAGCCGGGATAATATCTTGCCTCATCTGTCCATGAACAGAGAGCCAGGTATCCACAACTACCTAACGGTTTGGCTAATATATTGTAGGATCATTTGACTTGACCATATACTGTACCTTTTCTTTGAAGAATTTGTACTGCATTTTGTTTAGGTTTTCCCTGTGCTCCTTGTCAGCAACTTCCATGTTTTCTCTAATCTACAAAATAAAAAGGTCATAGTTATTGGTGGCATTAACAGCCTGACAAAAAGAACAATGGCTTTTCATAGGAAACTATATACACTATACTGTGTTTTTTTTTCCTCACATCACTGAGCTCCTGCTCCATCTGGGCTTTACTCTTCTCAAACTGCTTAATTTTCTTCATCCCATCCTGGATCATGTTAAAGTCAGTGGACTTCTTTCTGAACAGTTCCTTCATCTCATTGATTTGAACTGTGTAATCATAAACCTGTTGAAACCAAGCATGTTAGATACACACAATGAAAAACATTCTACATATTAAATGCATGCCTTAAGTGTAAAAAATGCCTCCGATAATCTACTGTCTATAATAGAGATTCTGCAAAGTTTCATGAGTGCAACTTGTTTAGGTTAAGGAAAAAGATCATACCAAAGTTCACACAGGCCATACTCTTTTGCAAACCAACATAAGCATAGACCAGTCAGGCTAAATACCTCAAGATGCTACTGTGGAAAAGCCAGTCGGAGCAGAAATGTGACAAAATGACCAAA